>NW_017203417.1:0-6033 GCF_001704415.2 Capra hircus | reverse complement strand
GGAACCTGAGCATTCCTCTCCAGTGCAGACATGGATCCTGGGGTACTTCTGGAGTCTCCCAGGGGAGTCAGTCCTCGTCTCGAGCGGGGGCATGCACGTGGGCTTTCCTCCCGAGCTGTAGCACAAGTGTCACGCTTCCCTCGCCGTGGATCAAGAGATCTGTGGGCTTTCTCTTGAGGCTTTCACACGAGGCTTTCCCACGAGGCTTTCTCACAGGGCTGTCTCACGATGCCACCGTGGTGTGAGTCGATCCTCGGCTTGAAAGTCGAGACAGTGCAGGGAAAACAGGTTTCCCTGGAATGGACTGAGACATCTGGGGGACTCTGGGAATGGTGTCACGACCCTGGAGTTCCTCTCGCCTTTCCTGTGGAGAGCGTCTCCTCTTGTGATGCGACGGGAACGCCGGGAATTCTTTCCCGAACACGCAGGGAAAGGATCCCTCCTCTCGAGCTAGGAGGCGGAAACGGGGCTCCTCTGGATGTGGGCAGAACTCTCCTGCTTCCTCTCGAGTGGAGACGGGTATGTCGGGAAACTTCCTGAGTTGCATCAAGGTGCGAAGGACCTTTTGGAAGCTCCAGAGGTTAGGTGTGATTAGCCTCGAGACGCCTCAGCGGAAATGGGCCTCTTCTCGCCTGGAGGGGAGAACCTCCTGGATTTATCGAGTTGCAGCAGGTGCTCTCGACTTACGACGAGGACCTCAGGGACCCGCTCTGGTGACCTCAGGAAAGGCCAGTCCCCATGCGAGTTGCTTGGGGGCCTCTCGGGATTCCTCTCTCGTCGATGCCAGGGCCTAAGATCTTGTATGGAGTCTGTGCCGGAACCTGAGCATTCCTCTCCAGTGCAGACATGGATCCTGGGTTACTTCTCTAGTCTCCCCAGGGGAGTCAGTCCTCGTCTCGAGTGGGGGCATGCACGTGCGATTTCCTCCCGAGCTGTAGCAGCAGTGTCACGCTTCTCTTCGCGTGGATCAAGGGATCTGTGGCTTTCCCTCGAGGCTTTCCAACGAGGCTTTCCCACAGGGCTGTCCCACGTGCCACCATGGTGTAAGTCGATCTTCGCTTGAAAGTCAGGCAGTGCAGGGAAAGCAGGTTTCCCTGGAATGGACTGAGACATCCTGGGGGACTCTGGGAATGTGGAACGACCCTGGAGTTTCTCTCGCCTTTCCTGTGGAGAGCGCCTCCTCTTGAAATGCGACGGAAACGCCAGGAATTCTTTCCCGACCACGCAGGGAAAGGATCCCTCCTCTCGAGCTAGGAGGCGGAAACGGGGCTCCTCTGGATGTGGGCGGGACTCTCCTGCTTCCTCTCGAGTGTAGACAGGGTATGTCGGGGATCTTCTTGAGTTGCAGCAAGGGTGTGAAGTCGCTTTGGGAGCTCCAGAGGTTAGGTGTGATTAGCCTCGAGATGCCTCATGCGGAAATGGCACTCATCTCGCCTGGAGGGGAGAACCTCCTGGATGTTCTCGAGTTTCGGCAGGTGCTCTCGACTTTCGACGGGGACCTCAGGGACCCGCTCTGGTGGCCTCAGGAAAGGCCATTCCCCATGGGAGTTGCTCGGGGGACTCTTGGGATTCCTCTCCCGTCGATGCTGCGGCCTAAGACCTCGTGTGGAGTCGGTGCCAGAACCTGAGGATTCCTCTCCAGTGCTGACATGGATCTTGGGGTACTTCTGGAGTCTCCCCAGGAGACTCAGTCCTCGTCTCGAGTGGGGGCATGCACGTGCGCTTTCCTCCCGAGCTGTAGCAGCAGTGTCACGCTTCCCTTCGCGTGGATCAAGGGATCTGTGGCTTTCCCTCGAGGCTTTCCCACGAGGCTTTCCACGAGGCTTTCCCACAGGGCTGCCCCACGTGCCACCGTGGTGTGAGTCGATCTTCGGCTTGAAAGTCGACGGCAGTGCAGGGAAAACAGGTTTCCCTGTAATGGACTGAGACACCTGGTTGTCTCTGGGAATGGTGTCACGACCCTGGAGTTCCTCTCGCCTTTCCTGTGGGAGAGCGCCTCCTCTTGAGATGCGACGGGAACGCCGGGAATTCTTTCCCGACCAAGCAGGGAAAGGATCCCTCATCTCAGGCTAGGACTCGGAAACGGGGCTCCTCTGGATGTGGCCGGGACTCTCGTGCTTCCTCTCAAGTGGAGACGGGTATGTCGGGGAACTTCTTGAGTTGCAGCAAGGGTGTGAAGAACCCTTTGGAAGTTCCAGAGGTTAGGTGTGATTAGCCTCGAGACGCCTCAGCGGAAATGGGCCTCATCTCGCCTGGAGGGGAGAACCTCCTGGTATTTTCTCGAGGTGCAGCAGGTGCTCTCGACTTACTACGGGGACCTCAGGGACCCGCTCTGGTGGCCTCAGGAAAGGCCAGTCCCCATGCTAGTTGCTCGGGGGCCTCTCGGGATTCCTCTCCCTGTCTATGCCGGGGCATAAGATCTTGTGTGGAGTCGGTGCCGGAACCTTAGCATTCCTCTCCAGTGCTGACATGAATCTTGGGGTTCTTCTGTAGTCTCCCCAGTGGAGTCAGTCCTCGTCTCGAGTGGGGGCATGCACATGCGCTTTCCTCTCGAGCTGTAGCAGCAGTGTCACGCTTCCCTTCGCCGTGGATCAAGGGATCAGGGGCTTTCCCTCGAGGCTTTCCAACGAGGCTTTCCCACAGGGCTGTCCCACGTGCCACCGTGGTGTGAGTCGATCTTCGCTTGAAAGTCGAGGCAGTGCAGGGAAAGCAGGTTTCCCTGGAATGGACTGAGACATCCTGGGGACTCTGGGAATGTGGAACGACCCTGGAGTTCCTTTCGCCTTTCCTGTGGAGAGCGCCTCCTCTTGAGATGCGACGGAAACGCCAGGAATTGTTTCCCGACCACGCAGGGAAAGGATCCCTCCTCTCGAGCTAGGAGGCGGAAACGGGGCTCCTCTGGATGTGGGCGGGACTCTCGTGCTTCCTCTCGAGTGTAGACGGGTATGTCGGGGATCTTCTTGAGTTGCAGCAAGGGTGTGAAGTCGCTTTGGGAGCTCCAGAGGTTAGGTGTGATTAGCCTCGAGATGCCTCAGCGGAAATGGGCCTCATCTCGCCTGGAGGGGAGAACCTCCTGGATGTTCTCGAGTTGGGGCAGGTGCTCTCGACTTACGACGGGGACCTCAGGGACCCGCTCTGGTGGCCTCTGGAAAGGGCCAGTCCCCAAGCGAGTTGTTCGGGGTCCTCTCGGGATTCCTCTCCCGTCGATGCAGGGGCCTAAGATCTTGTGTGGAGCCGGTGCCGGAACCTGAGTATTCCTCTCCAGTGCTGACGTGGATCTGGGGGGACTTCTGGAGTCTCCCCAGTAGAGTCAGTCCTCCTCTCCAGTGGGGGCATGCACGTGCGCTTTCCTTCCGAGCTGTAGCAGCAGTGTCATGCTTCCCTTCGCGTGGATCAAGGGATCTGTGGCTTTCCCTCGAGGCTTTCCCACGAGGCTTTCCCACGAGGCTTTCTGCCGGGGTCCAGCCCCGGTGGATCCAGGGAATTCGAAGGGTGGACGGCGTTGGCGTGGAAAGACTTGTTTGTTTATTAATGTAAGATTAGATTAAGAAACTATAGTGTAATAAGAAGATTAAGTGGACGAAGAGGGCTGAATAGCTTGGTTTACGCGGAAGGCCAATAAAATTCCAGACAAGGAATTTGCACCATCTACGTTGGGCCACCGGCGCCCGCTTGAATATCTAAGGGTGCTTCGCCTTAAGCTCCCTTTGGTGCGGGTCTTAACAGCCGGGGCAAGTAAGTAGACCTGGCGAGCCTCCTGCGCCCCAGATGGAGATTCAGCCTGAAGTTAAAGTAAAGAGCAGAGAGAGGGAAGGGGAGAGAAGAGGAGAGAGAGAGACATGGGGGGAGCCAGAGTCCCAAGAAACCAGGCCGAGAGACTAGTTCGAGAAACTGATCCGATCCTTTATTGTTCAGAAGGCCTTTTATACTTTTGATAAAACATGGAGATCAATGGGTAACACAGAATTATGTAGCGTTCGCAGCCCAGACTCTTTCTATACATCATTTTGTATACAAAAGGTCTCAGGTGATTTACATTATCTTCTGGCCAAGAAGCTTGTTAACACTTTTTAGCTCTCTTCCTTAATGAATGTTGATTTTGTTTCCCCTGAAGTGTTTTTCTTTAATTTGCATCTCCTTAAAGCATTAAAGTTACATCTCTATAGAACAAAGGTGCAGTGGGATATAACAAAGAAGGTACTTAACTCAAAGATCTAATGTTGCTAATACCAGGTCTACTACTTGTTTTTCTATATACCAACTATATCTAAAAATAAAGGATATGAAAATTTGGCAGCAAGCATTGACTCAACAAATGAAACTTTTAATCAGTCCTATTCTAAAGATTTTGACTCTTCGGAAGCCCCTACATTCCTAGGATATTTTAAGCTTCCTGTGCCTCCTGCAGTCAGGAGGCCTCAAACAATCACACTCGCAGAGTCCTGCAGGCAGGCTAGAAAGCCATCGGAGGGGTTTTTAGATTGAAACACTCTTTCAAATGCAGAAGACTGAAACCCTGAATTGACTTTTTCCAGAAAATGTCAGAAGAGTGGAAAAGCAGAGCACAAAAGCCGGCAGATTTTTGTTGGGGTACATGCTTAGGAATTTCCAGAGGGGTCCCTGAAGTCTGAGCACGCCTTGCGAATGTCAGCTTCCTTCCTCATGACCTTGTCACGGGCGGGATTCCTCACTCTGGCTCCCGGCATCTCACCCTTTTTAATTTTAAATAATTGATTATTTATGTTTAAAATCAGGTGCAGTTCGGTCTCGAGATTCCGAATGCTCTGCCGAAGAATCTAGACAATATAGGGAAGTATGATTATGAGGAGCAAGATTATAGACAGTAGACAGAACAGTCTTCAGAAATGAAGTTAGAGAAAGTGTGGGAAAAGTCATTGGCTTCTCCTGCGGTGGTAAAATCTAATCGGAGTGTTCCAAGGTCTGAATCTGATTATGAAGTTTCCCTAAGTCTAAACTAATATCTGAGCTGTTCCAAAATACCTAAACCTTGATTTTTTAACATATTGGGCATTTACACTTGTTGAGTCAATGATTGCTGTTGTAGTAACAATAACAGTTGTTGTAACACAGCAAGAACATAATTATCATATCAATAAGTTGTTACAGTTATAGGACATCTTTAAAACCACAGAAGAGCAGACATTACTTTGAGGAGTTAAACAAGATGAAAACATCCATGGTTCACAAGTCGCTACATTAGGTACATTAAGTTTTCTGGAATCATTTGGTGAAAAGAAGAACATAAGGAGAGGATAGACAAGCCAAAAATAGAGTAAATAGAGTCATTTTCTGGTTGGAGTTTGTGCTGCAGCAGCTGTTAGTCCTGCCGGATCTTGATGTTTCTTTTGCCTCTTTTGCCCGGTAAGCAGCGGCCTTCACCCCGCCCTCTGACACTGGCGCTGTTATGGGGCTGCGAGTGCGGTGCACTGGGTTCCGTCAGTCAGGCTGCCCCCGCCCGCAGCTTTTGGTGCGCGGCTGTTTCCCGCGGTGGTGGTGGCAGAGAAGTTCCCTTTTTCTTTTGTGGCGAATCAGTCTGTCCGGATCCAAGTTGACGAATCTGCACCCTGTGGAAAAAAATATAAACACTTCCTCGACCCGCAGTAAATTTTTGGGTCGGGATCTTTTTGTTATCTGGAGGAGATCTTTTTGCTTTACTAATGGCTTTTTTTATTTTACTGTTTCAAACGAATCAGCATTTAACTTATTACAAAGAGAACATGTTGTAAAATCTGATGGGGGAAAAACTATACTTAATTTCTCTCTTTTTAATTTTTGAATTAACAAAGCACGTTGAGGCGTAAATGATGCAAGATCTGATCACAAGAATTTCCTATAGCAATCTGCCAATCATCAAACATTTGAAAAGCATCAAGTTGTTCTCTGTTATATGGAAGTGCAATTTTTGATGGTTCTTTATTAAACAATTTTAAAAATCAGTATATTTGAATTAATCTTTTTAATTAATATGTCAGTAATTTTTCCTTAGCCAGAGGCCACTGTTCCACCCACACC
>NW_017203416.1:0-18843 GCF_001704415.2 Capra hircus | reverse complement strand
TACTAATCAGACTAAAGACTATACACAAAGAAAGAATATTAAAAGCAGCAAGGGAGAAGCAACAAGTAACATACAAGGGAAACCCCATATGCTTAAAAGCTGATCTCTCAGCAGAAACTCTGCAGACCAGAAGGGAATGGCAAGATATATTTAAAGCACTGAAAGGGAAAGGTTTACAACCAAGATTACTGTATTCAGCAAGGATCTCATTCAAATTGATTGAGAAATAAAAAACTTTTCAGACAAGCAAAAGTTAAGAGAATTCAGTACCACCAAACCAGCTTTACAACAAATGTTAAACGGAGTTAGTCAAAAAATACAACAGAAGAAAAAGATCTACAAAATCAACCTCAAACAAGCAGAAAATGGCAATAGGAACATACATATCAATAATTACTTTAAATGTAAATGGATTAAATGCTCCAACCAAAAGACACAGACTGGCTGAATGGATACAAAAACAAGACCCATATATATGCTGTCTACAGGAAACCCACTTCAGACCTGAAGACACATATAGACTGAAGGTGAGAGGATGGAAAAAATATATTTCATGCAAATGGAAAGCAAAACAAAGCTGGAGTAGCAATCCTCATATCAGACAAAATAGACCTTAAAGAAGATTACAAGAGATAAGGACGGACACTACATAATGATCAAGGGATCAATCCAAGAGGAAGACATAACAGTTGTAAATATCTATGCACCCAATATAGAAGCACCTCAATACATAAGACAAACACTAACAGATATAAAAGGAGAATTGACAGTAACACAATAATAGTAGGAGGCTTTAACATGCCTCTCACATCAATGGACAGATCATCAAAATATAAAATTAGCAAGGAAACACAAGTCTTAAATGATACATTAGATGAGATGGATCTCATTGATATCTTCAGGACATTCTATCCAAACACAGAATATACCTTCTTCTCAAGTGCACATGGAACATTCTCCAGGATAGACCACACCTTGGGTCACAAATCAAACCTAAGTAAATTTAAGAAAATTGAAATTGTGTCAAGTATCTTCTCCAACCACAATGCTATGAGACAAGATATCAATTACAAGGAAAAAAACCTGCAAGAAATGCAAACACATGGAGATTAAACAACATGTTTCTAAATAACCAATAGGTTACTGAAGAAATAAAAAGGGAAGTCAAAAAATTTCTAAAAACAAATGACAACAAAAACATGACAACTCAAAACCTATGGGATGAAGCAAAAGCCAGTTCTAAGAGGGACGTTTATAGCAATACAATCCTACCTCAAGAAACAAGAAAAGCATCAACTAGAACAACCTAACTTTACAAACCTAAAGCAACTGAAAAAAGAAGAAGAAAAAGAATCTAAAATTGCTAGAAGAAAAGAAATGATAAAGATCCAGGCAGAAATACATGAAAAAGAAATGAAAAAACAATAGTAAAGATTAATAAAACTAAAAGATGGTTTTTTGGAGAAGCTAAAACAAAATTGAAAAACCTTAGCCAGACTCATTTAGAGAGAAGAGAGAAGAATCAAATATGTATAAAAAAAAATGTAAAAGGAGAGGTTGCAACAGACAGTGCAGAAATACAAAGGACTATAAGAGACTATTAGGAACAACTATATGGCAATAAAATAGGTAACCTGGCAGAAATGGACAGATTTTTAGAAAAGTTCAATCATCCAAGACTGAACCAGGAAGAAATAGAAACTATGACAACCCAATTGCAAGCACTGGAAATTAAAGCTGTGATCAAAAATCTGGCCCCCCCTCCCCCCGCCCAAAGAAAAAACGAAAGCCCAGGACCAGATGGCTTCACAGGAGAATTCTGTCAAACATTTAGAGATGAACTAATGTCTATCCTTCTAAAAATTCTTTCAAAAAATTGCAGAGGAACACATCCAAACTCATTCTATGAGGCTGCCCTCACCCTGATATCAAAACGATACAAAGACAACACAAAAAAAGAAAACTACAGGCCAATATCACTGATGAACATAGATGCAAAAATCCTCAACAAAAATTTTAGCAAACAGAATTTAGCAACACATCAAAAAGCTCATACCCATGATCAAGTTGGATTTATTCCAGGGATGCAAGGATTCTTCAATATATGGAAATTAATCAATGTGATGCACCATATTAACAAACTGAAAGATAAAAACCATATGATCATCTCATAGATGCCAGAAAAAGCCTTTGACAAAATTCAGCACCCATTTATGATTAAAACTTAAAAAAAACAGGCATAGAAGTAATCTACCTCAACATAGTAAAGCCCACATATGATAAGCCTACAGTAAACATTATTCTCAATGGTGAAAAACTGAAAGTATTCTCCTGAAGATCAGGAACAAGACAAGGGTGTTCACTTTCACCACTATTATTCAATATAGTTCTGGAAGTTCTGGCTACAGTAATCAGAGAAGAAAAAAAAATGAAAGGAATCCAGATCAGAAAAGAAGAAGTAAAGCTCTCACTATTTGCAGATGACATGATATTGTACATAGAAAACCCTAAAGATAGTATCAGAAAATTACTACAGCTAATCAATGAATTTAGCAAAGCTGCAACAAAAAAAATCAATACACAGAAATCACTCACATTTCTATATATTAACAATGAAAAATCAGAGAAAGAAATTAAGGAATCAATCCCATTCACCATTGCAACAAAAAGAATTAAATATCTAGGGATGAAATTACCTAAGGAGAAAAAAGAACTGTACACAGAAAATTATAAAGGCACTAATTTAAGAAATCAAAGATGACATAAACAGATGGAGAGATACTCCATGTTCCTGGGTAGGAAGAATCAATATTGTGAAAATGATTATACTACTAAATATAGATTTGGTATAATGATTATACTATCATCTATAGATTTAATACAATCCTTATCAAATTATCAATGGCATTTTTCACAGAACTAGAACAAGAAATTTCACAATTCATATGGAAATGAAAAAACCCTGAAAGCCATCTTGACAAAGAAGAATGGAGCTGGAGGAATCAACCTTCCTGACTTCAGATTATATTACAAAGTTACAGTCCTCAAGACTGTATGGTACTGGCATAAAAACAGAAATATAGGCCAATGGAACAAGATAGAAAGCCCAGAAATAAACCCATGCACCCATGGGTACTTTTATTTGACAAAGGAGGCAAGAATATACAATGGAGCACAGATGGCCTCTTCAAGTGGTGCTGGGAAAACTTGACAGCTACGTATAAAAAATGAAATTAGAACACTTCTTAACCCCATACACAAAGATAAACTCAAAATGGGTTAAAGACCTAAACGTAAGACCAGAAACTATAAAACTCTTAGAGGAAAACAAAGGCAGAACACTCGGTGACAAAGCAACATCCTCTATGACCCACCTCCTAGAGTAATGGAAATATAAACAAAAAGGACCTGATTAAATATAAAAACTTTTGCACAACAAAGGAATCTATAAGCAAGGTGAAAAGACAACCCTTGGAATGGGAGACAATAATAGCAATGGAAACAACTGACAAAGGATTAATTTTCAAAATATTCAAGCAGCTCATACAACTCAATACCAAAAAAACAAACAACCCAATCAAAAAGGTGGGAAAAGACCTAAAGAGACATTTCCCCCAAAGAAGACATACAGATAGCCAACAAACACATGAAAAGATGCTCAACATCACTCATTATAAGAGAATTGGAAATCAAAACTACCATGAGATATCACCTCACACCAGTCAGAATGGCCATCAACAAAAAGTCTACAAACAATAAATGCTGGAAGAGGCGTGGAGAAAAGGGAATGCTCTTGCACTGTTGGTGGGAATGTGAATTGATACAGCCACTATGGAAGATGTATGGAGATTCCTTAAAAAGCTATGCATAAAACCACCATATGACCCAGCAATTCCTGTCCTAGGCATATACAGAAAACAGTGAAATTCTGTAAAGCAATTATCCTTCAATAAATAATTAACTTAAAAAAAGATAATATATATGAGGCATTGAGAAAAATCTGGTAAATAGTATCTGCTCAATAAATTATAGCTATTTTTTTATAAAATAGCTTTTTTAATAAAAAAGAACAATGTAATGATCATTAGTTCTATATAAATAGGAATTTCTAACTGCATCTGCAAGTTGCCCAAATGAAATAAAAAAAGAAATGATGTGTACATTTGCCTTTCTATTTGAAAATATCAGTCAAAAATTATAGCTATTTTTTATAAAATAGCTTTTTTAATAAAAAAGAAGAACAATGTAATGATCATTAGTTCTATATAAATAGGAATTTCTAACTGCATCTGCAAGTTGCCCAAATGAAATAAAAAATGACATGTGCACATTTGCCTTTCTATTTGAAAATATCAGTCAAAAATATTTATCAGTTTCCAACTGTTTCAAAGAACTATACAGTATAAAATACTAGTCATTAAAAGTAATGGTTCATGTTCTCAAAAGTTTGTTAGTCTCAAAACATCTTGAAAATACTAGTTGGTAAAACAGTATTTCAACAGGAACATAATAGCATCTATATAAAGATTCAAAAAGTTAAAATTCTATTATTGAACATGCATCTTCTAGGACACTGAGTCTGGGGGGTGAATCATCAGGATTAATAACATTTTAATTTACATAAGAAAAATCATGGAATTCAAGTGTCAACTACAAAATCCTAAAATCAACTTTCTGTGTTGTGTATATTCCAGGGGTTTCACCAGATGGGAATCTAAATTTAATTCTCTATTCCACCTGATCAATCATTAAAAGATAAAAATGAATTTATAAAATTTTCTTTGCAATCAAAATTATTTTGAGTAAAGTGTGCCAGTGTTCATTTATTTTTTCTTTTCTTAGATGTATTTCCTTTAGGATGGGCTTAAATGTCAATGACTCACTCTCAAAAGAGAAATTTATACTTTTTCTAAGTTATCCATTAGTTTCTGATCATCACATCAAAATTTATATCTTTTTTTTCATCTTTTTCAGGTGTTTTCTCAAATGTTTACATCTCAATGAAGATTACTTTTTGGCCAGGCTTTTTTAAAGTTCTTGGCCCTCTTGATCACTTTTACTTTGCTTTCCTTTTTCTTTCCATTATTATTATATTTCAATATGTGGTATATTTTTCTTATATATTACATTTATTGCTTCTTGTTCATCTCCCTCTGGAGAATATAAGCATCTTGACTTTGCTCTGGACAGTGATTTTTTTTTTTTAATATAAGCATCTTGGAGTTGGTCTGGGTAGTAAAAGCAAAAGTAAACAAATAGGATTGTGTCAAATTAACAAGCTTCTGCACAGCAAAGGGAACAATCAATAAGCAAGAGAATGAAAAGGCAACCTATGGAATGGAAAAAAAAAAAATTTCCAAACCCTGTATCTGAAGAGAAGTTAATATCCAAAGAATACAAGGGACTCATAGAACTCAACAGAAAACAGCAAACAAACAAAAACCCAACAAGACAAACAAACAAAAACAAAAACAAAACAAAACCCAAATCCTAAATAAACTGATTGAAAAATGGACAAAGAATCTGAATAGATATTATATATGTGTGTGTGTGTATATATATATATGAAGTGAAGTGAAGTTGCTCAGTCATGCCCAACTCTTTGCGACCCCATGGACAGTAGCCTGTACCAAGCTCCTCCATCCATGGGATTTTCTAGGCAAGAGTATTGGAGTGGGTTGCCGTTTCCTTCTCCAGGGAATCTTCCCGACCCAGGGATTGAACCCAGGTGTCCCGTTTTGTAGACAGACTCTTTACCGTCTGAGCCAAATGGTCAATTGGTATACGAAAAACTGCTCATCAAAAATCATCAGGAAAATGTAAATTAAAAACACAATATCACCTCATATTACTTAGAATGGTTTTGTCAAAAAGACAAGTGATTACAACTATTGATGGGAAATAGTTGTAATTGTGGAAATAAGAAAGTTGTAAGAGTGGAAAGTAAGAAATCCTGTGCACTTTGGGTGAGAATATAAATAGGCACAATTATTATGGAAAACAATATAGAAATCTTCCAAAAATAAACCTCTCAGCTGATACTGAAATCGCACTTCTGGTTACATATTCAAAGGAAATGAAATCAGGATCTTGGAGAGATATCTGCATTCCCATGTTTATTGTAGCATTACTCAAAACAACCAAGATGTGAGAACAACGTAATAGTCCACAGATGAATGGAAGCATATATACACAGATTGGAATATTATCAATCTTAAAAACAGTGAAATCCTGACATTTGAGACAGTGCGGATGAACCTGGCAAATATTATGCTAAGTGAAGTAAGCCAAGCACAGAAAGCCAGACACAGATCACTGTGTGATCTCACTTTTATGTGGAATCTAAAATGGCCAAAATCATAAAAGCAGAGAGTAGAAGAGGCTGCCATGAGCTGGAGTGGCAAGAGGGAAGTGGGGAGATGTTGATCAAAGAGTTTCAAGTTTCATTTATACAAGATAATCATCTTGTTCTGGAGATCTAATGTATCAATGTGATTGTGATGAACAATACTATATAGTATGCAACCATCCCTCAGTGATACTCACAGGAAATTGGTTCTAAAATCCCCAGCAGATAACAAAATCTGTGGATGCTCAAGTCCTTTCTATAAAATGGAATAGTACAGTTGATCCTTAGACAACATGGGTCTGAACAGTGCAGGCCCACATATGTCTGAATATTTTTGAATAAATATGTAGACTGCTACTACATAATCTTCATGACCAAGATAATCTTGATGGTGTGATCACACACCTAGAGCCAGACATCTTGGAATGTGAAGTCAAGAGGGCCTTAGAAAGCATCACTACAAACAAAGCTAGTGGAGGTGATGGAATTCCAGTTAAGCTATTTCAAATCCTGAAAGATGATGCTGTGAAAGTGCTGCTCTCAATATGCCAGCAAATTTGGAACACTCAGCAGTGGCCACAGGACTGGAAAAGGTCAGTTTTCATTCCAATCCCAAAGAAAGGCAATGCCAAAAGAATGCTCACACTACCACACAACTGCACTCATCTCACACGCTAGTAAAGTAATGCTCAAAATTCTCCAAGCCAGGCTTCAGCAATACGTGAACCGTGAACTCCCAGATGTTCAAGCTGGTTTTAGAAAAGGCAGAGGAACCATAGATCAAATTGCCAACATCCGCTGGATCATCGAAAAAGCAAGAGAGTTCCAGAAAAACATCTATTTCTGCTTTATTGACTGTGCCAAAGCCTTTGACTGTGTGGATCACAATAAACTGTGGAAAATTCTGAAAGATATGGGAATACCAGACCACCTGACCTGCCTCTTGAGAAACCTGTATGCAGGTCAGGAAGCAACAGTTAGAACTGGACATGGAACAACTGACTGGTTCCAAATCGGAAAAGGAGTACATCATAGCTGTATATTGTCATCCTGCTTATTTAACTTCTATGCAGAGTACATCATGAGAAAGGCTGGGCTGGATGAAGCACAAGCTGGAATCAAGATTGCCGGGAGAAGTGATATATCAATAACCTCAGATATGCAGATGACACCACCCTTATGGCAGAAAGTGAAGAGGAACTAAAAAGCCTCTTGATGAAAGTGAAAGTGGAGAGTGAAAAAGTTGGCTTAAAGCTCAACATTCAGAAAACGAAGATGATGGCAACTGGTCCCATCACTTCGTGGGACATAGATAGGGAAACGGTGGAAACAGTGTCAGACTTTATTTTTTTGGGCTCCAAAATCACTGCAGATGGTGATTACAGCCATGAAATTAAAAGACGCTTAGTCCTTGGAAGGAAAGTTATGACCAACCTAGATAGCATATTCAAAAGCAGAGACATTACTTTGCCGACTAAGGTCTGTCTAGTCAAGGCTATAGTTTTTCCAGTGGTCGTGTATGGATGTGAGAGTTGGACTGTGAAGAAAGCTGAGCACTGAAGAATTGATGCTTTTGAACTGTGGTGTTGGAGAAGACTCTTGAGGGTCCCATGGACTGCAAGGAGATCCAACCAGTCCATCCTAAAGGAGACCAGTCCTGGGTGTTCTTTGGAAGGACTGATGCTAAAGCTGAAACTCCGGTACTTTGGCTAAGAGTTGACTCATTGGAAAAGACTCTGATGCTGGGAGGGATTGGGGGCAGGAGGAGAAGGGGACGACCCAGGATGAGACGGCTGGATGGCATCACGGACTAGATGGATGTGAGTCTGAGTGAACTCCGGGAGCTGGTGATGGACAGGGAGGCCTGGCGTGCTGTGATTCGTGGGGTCACAAAGAGTCGGACACGACTAAGCGACTGAACTGAACTGAAGGATTTCTTTGTATGTTGTGATCCAGTTCATACAATCTTGCATAGGCATATGAGATATTAAAAAGTTGTATAAAAAGACTATAGTTAGTAAGACTGAACTGCGTACAGGAAGCCCCTACTTAGGAACCTTCAAGCTGTGAACTTTCAAAAATGCAAGTGTGCATTGCTCATCCAACCTGTGGACCAGAGAGTTATAGTGACTTTCAAGAAATATTGTTTGCACTGTTCACCTGAAACTATCACAACATTGGTGAGAGGTTATGGCAGTCACCATGAATGGGCTTTGAAAGAACCTTTGCCCACAGCTTGTTCACAATTTTCATGGATTTGAAAAGATGATTAAGTAGTTCAAAGAGGTCTTCACCAACTTAGTGACCCTCAGTGACAAGCTGGAGCTAGAGCTGCAACAGGGTGACTTCACTGAACTTGCTGTGCAACATGAAGAGCTTACTGATCAGGGCATAATGGAATCAGACACCCAGAGAAAGGATGAAGACAGCAAGAAGAAGTAACTGAAGAAATGAAGAGATTCACAATGCAGGGAATGGCAAGGGGATTTTCTTTATTTGAGGAGGGCTCTTAGTTCTTGATGCACAAGACCCACATGTAGAATGGTACACAAAGGTTTCAGCAGCTGTTCAGGATGCAAGCCAGTGCTACTGTGCCATCTACAGTGAGAGAAAAAAGACATTACCAAGACATCATTGGATATTTTTCTCAAGAATGTTGATAGAATTGAGTCCAGCAAGGAACCAGAACCTGTGCCATCAGTGTCAGGTGTGAGTGAAACTGCAGCTTGCCTCCCTCTCCTGTTGCTGCTGAGCCTTCAGCTCCACCAGCCCCACCTCCTCTACCTCCTCCAGTCAGGAACTCTTCCTGCTTGTTCGCTCAGTGCCAGCCCCTGGATGCCAGCTGCTGTATTATACTACTATACACTTCAAGGTACTGTACTGAAAGATTAAAAATGTTTATTATTGTGTTTGGTTTTATGCATTGTATCTTTGAAAAGTATTATAAACCTATCACTGTTCAGAGCTACATTGCTGATCCTGTTGGTTGTGTCCTTAGGCTGACTTTGTTGGACTTACGAACAAATTGGCCTTATGAACATGCTCTCGTTCATATGCAGTGAACTTGCTGTATTTGAAAATAGCTAAGAGGGTAGGTATTAAAAGTTCTCATCAGAAGAAATAAAAGTTTTAACTATATGTGGTGAT
Organism: Capra hircus; assembly: GCF_001704415.2. Lineage (NCBI taxonomy): Eukaryota > Metazoa > Chordata > Mammalia > Artiodactyla > Bovidae > Capra > Capra hircus. Next base: position 9,347 of record NW_017203416.1, on the reverse strand, counting down.
GAATATTAACTAGACTTATCACAGTGATCATTTTGCAATATATGCCGATGGAATCACTAAGTTGTACACCTTAAACTAATACAATATTATATGTCAATTATATCTCAAGAAAATAAAAAGTGCCATGAAATAATTTATGTATTTCTCTCTGGTATTTCCTATTTTATTTAATTTTATTAAACAAATATTGGCTGGATCCACTAAATCAGTATCATTGCTCACAATGGGCATTATGACCAGCAGCTTGAAAAATACCATCCTAGTGGTGTATGTATGTTCATTGCTATCCTGCAGAACCTGATGACTGGAAAACAAAGCATGCACTCAGAAAGCAAGGATACATAAAGCCAGAGGCTCATGAAATTCAGAGTGAAAGAGTACAAGGAGAGATCTGTGAAAGCACTTGGGAAAGTGAGATTTAGGCTGGGTTTTGAGAAAGTGGATAATGCTGAATGAGCAGAAATAAAAGAGAGCTGTATCTGGGCAAAAATTTAGGACCCTGATATCTCCCAGTCCATACTGCATTCAAACAGATATCACTGAAAAAAAAACACAAGAAATTTGGGAGAAAAATATTTTTTAAATGTATTCTGCCCTTGGTTTATGTACTACTGAAGGCTAGCTTGAAGAATTTTGAGCATAATTTTGCTAGCATGTGAAATGAGTGACATTGTATGGCAATTTGAATATTCTTTGCCATTGCCTTTCTTTGGGATTGGAATGAAAACTGACCTTTTCCATTCCTGTGTCCACTGCTGAGTTTTTCAAATTTGCTGACATACTGAGTGTAGCATTTTAGCAGAAGCATCTTTTAGGATTTTAGGGCTATGCAAAGATCTATTAGTCAAAGCTATGGTTTTTCCAGTAGTCATTTACAGATGTGAGAGTTGGACAGTAAAGAAGGCTGAACACCAAAGAACTGATGTTTTGAAATTATGGTGCTGGAGAAGACTTTTGAGAGTCCCTTGGACTGCAAGCAGATCAAACAAATCAATCCTAAAGAGATCAACCCTGAATATTTATTGGAAGGACTGATGCTAAAGTTGAAGCTCCAATACAGCCACCTGATGTGAACAGCTGACTCATTGGGAAAGATCCTGATGCTGGGAAAGACTGAAGGCAATAGGAGAAGGGGGAAGCAGAGGATGAGATGGTTGAATGGCATCATGGACTCAACAGACATGAGTTTGAGCAAACTCTGGAAAATAGTGAAGGATAGGGAAGCCTGGCATGCTACAGTCTGTGGGGTCTCAAAGAGTCTACACGACAGCAACTGAACTACAACAAAACAACAAATTCTGTCCTCAGATTGTTTCAGCTCCATCTTTTCAGTTCTCAGTACTATTTTTTTTTTTTTTTAATGAAACTTGACATGGTAGACTGTGTTATTTGGTGTGAAAACAAGAAGCTTGACCTAATGTCAAAAGATTGGTGAGTGAATGAATATTTATACGTTTGAAGTTTATGTATACAGTGAATTTTACTTTAACAGGCTTATTGTGTGAATGAAGGGCTCTCTCTCCAATGCTGAAGAGTCCCAAGAGAGATGAAATAAATAGCACTTTTGAACATGAATTTTAATGAAAATCTCAAGGGCACATTTATGAATTGCAGGCAAGTTTTTGCAGCTGAGCTTCTTTTCACATGGGCAACTTTGTGTGGAGGGTCCTGGTTGTGTATAATGGGAGATTGAGTCATTGATGTGAAGATAGTTAATGATTCTCTCAAGCTCTGTGGGGGATGGTGGAAGTGAGAACTCCTCTTGAGGATGCCTGTGAACTGAGGAATGGAGGGAAGGTAGTCCAAAGTCCTCAGTCTGAGTATATTGAGAAATAGAAGCAGACAAAAAAAGACTTGTTAAGGCAGTATGTTGTAGAGGGTCATGTGCTGTCTTCATTTACTCTGGAGAACATGTCTTTACAATAGTCAGTTTGCTTATCAATGCCCAGAAAGACTCCTGATTTGGATTTTATAAGGAAAATTTATTTAAAAGTATAAAATCCACATTTTTGAGTCAGAATTCTTGACAATTAATGGGACAGCTAAATGGGCTCTGATGATTGCATTAATCTTTTATGGTTCTGATAGTCTGATAGTTTTTACTGGGAAATCGATGAGTCTTTACCGGGCGACTTGATAAGAATCTCTTTCCATGTCTGTTGCCTATGCTCTCCCGCTTCTCCTGTTCTGTTTCTTGGAGCGGTTTCTTTGGGCTGTGCTGCCCCTCCCCCATGCCTGTTTGCCCTGGGAAGGGTTGCTGCTGGCATTAGGGTTTGTAATACCTATTTCAGAAAATACGAGTTCTCAGTAATTATCCACAACAGTTTAAAGGATAGGGTTTGGAGTAGAGTTCCTGCAACTAGTTGTTCCTGTTGAGCAGTTTTAGAGGTGGGTTGAGGATCCGTTTAGTTAAAATGTTTAAAACCTTAAAAAAATATTTGACTTGGTTAAAAATGTTTAACAAAAACTGCAATTTCAAAACAGGCAGCAATTTCAAAAACAAAATTGTAAAAATCTCTTCACACTTTAAGTCATGCAATACCATTTTATATGGGATATGGCTTCCCTGGTGGCTCAGAGGTTAAAGCGTCTGCCCGCAATGCGGGAGACCCAGGTTCGATCGCTGGGTCGGGAAGATCCCCTGGAGAAGGAAATGGCAATCCACTCCAGTATTCTTCCCTGGAGAATCCCATGGATGGAGAAGTCCATGAGGTCGCAAAGAGTCGGACACGACTGAGCGACTTCACCTCACCTCACCTCACCTCATGGTTATATTAATATTATAACATGCTTGATATAATCAAGTTAGTCACAATTCCTGTGTCTCTGCCTCAGAGCTTTCTCTAAACTAAGGGAGACAGATTAGCTCTTGCTTTCAGCTGGGCTTGGGATGGTAGGGAAGTCAGGGCAACTCTGGGCCGATGTTTGGTCTCCTGTCCTCAGGCAGAGAATGAGGGAAGCATTCTGTATGCTTCCCTGAGGTTTGTAGAAGCAAGCCCTTTGCCCATAGCACACCTTGATCACACAGCCTTGTACTGGTTTTTCCTCCTTCTCCGTTACTCTCCCCATTCCCGCAGTCCTACTTCCTCAGGCCACCAAGTGAATACCTGAGGGTAAGTCTCAAGGTTTGCTTCCAGAGAAACACAAGTGCTGATGCCTAGGGACCATCTTTCTATTTATACAAGGAGTGGTAGACCCTTTCTTCTTCTGTTCCCAAAGTTTCAAAAATCTGTGCAGGTAGAGGTTTCATTTATAGAATCTACCGTGACTTCTTTCCTGTAAAGAGAGATCAGTGTTCATGTTGATATCCAAACGGAGATCAAAATGTGCATCTGGGCAGAGATTCTTGGATTCCAAAGTCTTTCCTGGGTGTCATTCCCCCGCAGCTGTTCCACTGTCTGCATCTTCCTGAGGTTTTATTGAATGACAGATCACCTACACTGTAGGCAAATTTCAAATAGCTTGGGAATGTGGCATGAAGAGATACAGGAGTGGTAGCACTGCTGACCCACGGGCTTTGATGAAACAGGAAGCTAGGTGCTGCATATTCTTTGGTCAAATTAAAATAAAACAAGGGGCTTCGCAGGTGTTGCAGTGGTAAAGAATCCATCTGCCAAAGCAGCAGATGTAAGAGACCCAGGTTCAATTTCTGCGTGGGAAAATCCCCTGGGGAAGGAAATGCAATGCCACTCCAGTATTCTTGCCCACGGACAGAGGAGTGAGGCTGGTGGGCAGTCCATAGGGTTACAAAGAGTTGGACACAACAGAGTAACTGAGCAAAACATACAAAGTAATACATAGCCCAGTGAAACCTGGTTTGCTGGCATGAGGACTGGAGGTCAAAGGAGCTATTGAGAGATTGTTTTTAGAATCTCTAAAGACATAACTGAGGGAAATTTGTCCCTGAGTGGTGGTGGTTGGAGAGCACTGAATCTGAGAGGCATAGCATGTCAAAATTACTCCATATTTAACATGATGAAATGTGTAATCCAAGTCAGAAAGCAAGCAAGCAAAGTAACTTAAGGAAAATGGTCATAGTACTAATGGCCGTGGAGAGGCTGGTGGCAGAAATGGTAAGTTTAACTTCTAATGTGATACTTTTTCTTGCCTTTGAGACAGTCTAATGTGGCATAAAGAGTGTAGGTTTGGGTGTGCGAATTTTTGTGTTCTATTTGCAGTTCAACTCCACTGGAAGTGATGTGAGTTTCAGTTAATTATTCACCTCTCTGACCCTCAGATAAAAGAATGAGCAATAACTGTACTCCAGAATAGTTTCAGAAGTTAATGGAGCTAATTCTTGCTAGATGAAAGCTCCAAAATTATAGCTATTGCAACTATACAGATGGCAACACTGGGAGGCAGTTGGGGGTGTGTCACTGGCAAGAGAAAGATGCCTTGTCTGGATATGTGATCTGATATTTTCCTTCCTGTAGGTGCAGGAGAGAAGCATTGATTGAAACAGAAGAACATTATAGCACAGTTTTGATATATTGTAAGTGAATAAATAAAGGGAGATTAAGTGAGATGGGTAGTGGGTAGAAGAAGAAAATCCTTAATAGTGAGAGACAAAATTTCTTTAGAGAGAACTAGGATCTTTCTCTGAAAGTTAAATATTTGGTGTAAAATAATAATAGTGGCTAAGATCTTACTGTACACCAGCCTTCACAGATGGTAACTTATCTATATCCTAAGATATGAGTATTACCCTACATAGGAGGAAACTGAAATGCAGAAAACGTACGCAGCTGGTAAGTTTGTTCTCAACCACATACTATCAAGTATAGCTGGAAAATATAATTGATAAATATTTAGATGATTTCCATGCTATTTAATATCCATTAGGACAAAATAGTATTGGTCCTTTTGAGACAGAAAATAGAACGTTAATATTATTAATATTTTTCATTTAACTATCACTCTATCATCATTCATTCTCTCTCAATAGTATGACTGTTGGAATAATGTGAGGGAGAAGAGCGTGAAGTCTCTGTTTCAAAATCGGCTTTGACTATTGACTTGATTCTTAATGCTACACCAGTGTATCTGCTGGTCACTCAGTCGTGTCCGACTCTTTGTGACCCCATGGACTGTAGCCCACCAGGCTCCTCTGTCCATGGGATTCCCCAGGCAAGAATACTGGAGTGGGTTGCCGTTTCCTTCTCCAGGGGATAATACTAACCCAGGGATAGAATCCAGGTCTCCTGCATTGTGGGCAGATTCTTTACTGTCTGTTTGTTACTCAACTGCTGTTTGTTAAACACTGTTAGGCTTTTGGCACAAGGCTTTGGGTCTGCTTTTGTAAAATACATTTGAACTATTGTGGATGAAGGTATCAGTACAACTCACGTGCACATACAACAGGTAGGTACCATGTAAGGCTATATGATTAAGAAGATTCTGATCCAGGAGGTGGGACCAAAATTCTGTCTTTCTAACAAGTACCAGGTAACACCCATGCTCCTGGTCAGCGGATCACAATTTGAAGCTCCAGGTCATGAGGCAACATTTATAGTGTTAACTGTTTTTTGCTAGGGTGCGAATTGTTAAACGTCATTGAAACTTTTATTGTAGTTTTCTCTACATAAGAGAAACAATCCATAAGAATGGATTGGCAGAAGCATAAATCATCATTGTGCTCAATCAATTAAGACAAAGCATTTCCCTCTTTTTCCCACAGTACAGATTATTTGTTGTGTATTTATTTGCTACATTCACTAGATAAAGTTATAGACTGTGGGCAAAAGTTGGGTGGTAGATGTCACTATCTAGCACTGACAGATGATATGGTTTTGGAGAAAAGAAAAACACCAATATAGTATATAACACATATATATGGAATTTAGAAAGATGGTAACAATAACTCTGTACGTGAGACAGCAAAAGAGACACAGATGTATACAACAGTCTTTTGGACTCTGTGGGAGAGGGCAAGGGTGGATGGTTTGGGTACAGGACGCTTGGGGCTGGTGCACTGGGATGACCCAGAGGGATGGTATGGGGAGGAGGGAGAGGGAGAGGGGTTCAGGATGGGGAACATGGGTACACCCGTGGCAGATTCATGTTGATGTGTGGCAAACCAATACAGTATTGTAAAGTAAAATAAATAAATAATAATAAATAAATTTTTTTAGAAGCAATGCTAATAGAAGAGCATAAGAGAATGGAAACTCGATGCAAATAGTACAAACTATTTTGTCTCTGAGTGACTTGAAGGAATATGAGAATAACATTTAAGCCAAAGTATTTAGAAAGTAATTTTTTTGATTTTAGTTTATTATTTTATTTTTAAGACTATTTAAATTTTAGCTTGACCTTTGAAAGTAGGGAATTGTTGTTTGTCTCTTTGGGGATTTAGGTAGTGAATTCAATTCAATTTGACTAAAGAATTTTCAGTTACTGCGTGTAGGATGTTAGGGTATAATTAAGTACAAATGTAAGAGTAATGCTGTTTATTATGACAATACATGCCGTGTGTGACAAAATGTGAAACATACGAGAGAAGCAGAGCACTGACTTCAGACCTGGTTTTGTTCTGAAAAGAGAAGAAGGCAAATGTGAAGAATGGGCTAATATAGCCATATTTGTAATATTAAGTATTTTTTAAATATCTGAATAAGAATTACAGTTATAGATCATTAAATGTTAATATTATTAAAGTAGTATTTTTAAACAAAAGTCACAGGTACACAGATACCTATTATTTCTGTATGTTTGAAATATTTCACAGTGAAAAAACAATGATTTCTACTTTTCCAGGAATTTACTATATGGAGTAATACTTCATAAAAAGTGATTACAATCAAGTAGCTTTAGCTTTCTGAAGTGGAGGCAATCCGGAATTAGGATCACTGTGTTTTGGGTTTGGGTATTCAATTTTTAAGTAGGTATCAGTTCAGTTCAGTCACTCAGTCGTGTCGACTCTTTGTGACCCCATGAACCGCGCACGCCAGGCTCCCTGTTCATCACAACTCTGGAGTTCACTCAGACTCACATCCATCGAGTCGTGATGCCATCCAGCCATCTCATCCTCTGTCATCCACTTCTCCTCCTGACCCAGTCCTCCCAGATCAGAGTCTTTTTCCAATGAGTCAACTTCTTTGCATGAGGTGGCCAAAGTACTGGAGTTTCAGCTTTAGATCAAGTCCTGCAAAGAAATCCAGGCTGATCTCTTCAGAATGGACTGGTTGGATCACCTTGCAGTCCAAGGGACTCTCAAGAGTCTTCTCAACCCACAGTTCAAAAGCATCATTCTTCGGCGCTCAGCCTTCTTCACAGTCCAACTCTCACATCCATACATGACCACAGGAAAAACCATAGCCTTGACTAGGCGACCTTAGTCAACAAAGTAATGTCTCTAGTTTTGAATATGCTATGTAGGTTGGTCATAACTTTTCTTCCAAGGAGTAAGCGTCTTTTAATTTCACACTACTAAGTGGAAATTTTCTTAAGTCATATTGTTACCAAGTTTAGAACATCTATTCTTTTGTGTCATAGGTTGCTCAGGACTGAGGGATTAATCACAACAAGGACACTTTATTTATTTATTTATTTTTATTTTACTTTACAATACTGTATTGGTTTTGCCATACATTGACGTGAATCCTCCATGGGTGTTCATGAGTTCCCAATCCTGAACCCTCTCCCACCTCTCTCCCCATATCAACTCTCTGGGTCATCCCAGTGCCCAGCCCCCAAGCATCCTGTATCCTGTATTGAACCTAGGCTGGTGATTCGTCTCTTACATGATAGTATACATGTTTCAGTGCCATTCTCCCAAATCATCCCACCCTCTCCCACAGAGTCCAAAAGTCTGTTCTATACATCTGTGTCTCTTTAACTGTCTCGCATACAGGGTTATCATTACCATCTTTCTAAATTCCATATATATGTGTTAGTATACTGTATTGGTGTTTTTCTTTCTGGCTTACTTCACTCTGTATAATCAGCTCCAGTTTCATCCACCTCATTAGAATGGATTCAAATGTGTTTTCTAATGCCTGAGTAATACTCCATTGTGTATATGTACTATAAATTTCTTATCCATTTCATCTGCTGATGGACATCTAGGTTGCTTCCATGTCCTGGCTATTATAAACAGTGCTGCAATGAACATTGGGGTACACGTGTCTCTTTCAATTCTGGTTTAACAAGGACACTTTAGTGCTAAAATTGGGACAGGCAAACTGGAAACGTTGGTGACTCTGCTGCTGCTACTGCTAAGTCACTTCAGTCGTGTCCGTCTCTGCGACACCATAGACAGCAGCTCACCAGGCTCCTGTCCCTGGGATTCTCCAGGCAAGAATACTGGACTGGGTTGCCATTTCCTGCTCCAATTCATGAAAATGAAAAGCGAAAGTGAAGTCACTCAGTCGTGTCCGACTCTCCAACCCCATGGACTGTAGCATACCAGGCCCCTCCATCCATGGATTTTCCAGGCAAGAGAAGTACCATGTCCTTCTCCCAGTGACTCTACAATTAGGTACCATTTTAAGATACTTGGTATTTTGTTACTGAGAACAGTTTATTGATGTTAATTAACCCTATTTTTGTCTCCCAGGCTTGGGTAGGGTAGTTTGTTCACTTATACAACTACATGAGAAAAAAGCATCGGTGAGGAATGGTGTGCCATGATCATTAAAAAAGTTAGGAAAGCATCAAAGGTGAGTCATATATCACATTTTGAGATATGTCTACATAACCTGCCAGTAGGCAAGATGCAATAAACTGCTTAGGCTTCATCAAGTAAAGTTTTTGTAACTAACCTTTGGCCATCTTCTACTAACAATTAAACCCTTGATGTGAGCCAAGGAAAGTAACAGCCAGAGAAAAGCAGAAACTGATGAGAAAGTGGAATTAATATATTTTGGTTGAGAAATATACTTTGGAGCTTTGAAATCAGAAAAGGCAGACTGTCAAGTACTGAAAAAACAGATATTTTTTGTCTTAAAAGAAATTAAGTTCAAGCAATTTAATTATATGTATTTGAACTTAGAAGTATTTTTCCAGGGTGGAGAAGAAATCAGGAAAATTTTCATGATACAAAGCATGTTAGGGTTTCAGTTTAGTTTGCTTTTTTTGCACTTTGTTTTTATCAGCATTACATAATATAAGGAAAGATAATGCTATCATTTTTAATTACTTCTTTGTTTTGATTATTAGAATCATTCTTGTGTATTCTCAGCGGCAGGTTGGGCCCAGAACAGCAATGAACTTGGTTTGTGGTATTCGAAAAATTCTATCAAGTTTTTCTGGCCAGCTGACTTTGTTCAAGGCAGGTATAGGAGGAATGTATTTACAAACTAGACATGGGGACGTCTAGTTCTTCCGGTGATTAAATTGCACTCTAA
>NW_017203415.1:0-6034 GCF_001704415.2 Capra hircus | reverse complement strand
AAAACAGATTTCCTGGAATGGACTCAGACATCTGGGGGACTCAGGGAATGTTGCACGACCCTGGAGTTCCTCTCGCCTTTCCTGTGGAGAGCGCCTCCTCTTGAGATGCGACGGGAAGGGAATTCTTTCCGACCACGCAGGGAACGATCCCTCCTCTCGAGCTAGGAGGCGGAAACAGGGCTCCTCTGGATGTGGGCGGGACTCTCGTGCTTCCTCTCGAAGTGGAGACGGGTATGTCGGGAACTTCTTGAGTTGCAGCAAGGGTGTGAAGGACCCTTGAAAGTTCAGAGTTAGGTTTGATTAGCCTCGAGACGCTCAGCGGAAATGGGCCTCATCTCGCCTGGAGGGGAGAACCTCCTGGATTTTCTCGAGTTGCGGCAGGTGCTCTCGACTAACGACGGGGACTTCAGGGACCCGCTCTGGTCGCCTCAGGAAAAAGGCCAGTCCCCATGCGAGTTGCTCCGGGGCCTCTCGGGATTCCTCTCCCGTCTATGCGGGCCTAAGACTTGTGTGGAGTCGTGCCGGAACCTGAGGATTCCTCTCCAGTGCCGACATGGATCTTGGGTACTTCTGGAGTCTCCCAGGGAGTCAGTCCCGTCTCGAGTGGGCATGCACGTGCGCTTTCCTCCCCAGCTGTAGCAGCAGTGTCACGCTTCCCTTCGCGTGGATCAAGGGATCTATGGCTTTCCCTGGAGGTTTCACACGAGGCTTTCCCCACGAGACTTTCCCACATGGCTGTCCCACGTGCCACCATGATGTGAGTCGATCCACGGCTTGAAGTCGAGGCAGTGCAGGGAAAACAGTTTCCCTGGAATGGACTGAGACATCTTGGGACTCTGGAATGGTGGCACGACCCTGGATTTCTCTCGCCTTTCCTGTGGAGAGCGCCTCCTCCTGAGATGCGACGGGAACGCCGGGAATTCTTTCCCGACCACGAAGAAAGGATCCCTCCTCTCGAGCTAGGACGCGGAAATGGGCCCCTCTGGATGTAGGCGGGACTCTCGTGCTTCCTCTTGAGTGAGACGGGTATGTCGGGGAACTTCTTGAGTTGCAGCAAGGCTGTGAAGGACCCTTTGGAAGTTCCAGAGATTAGGGTGATTAGCTTCCAGTCGCCTCAGCGAAATGGGCCTCATCTCGCCTGGAGGGGACAACCTCCTGGATTTTCTCGACTTGCGGCAGGTGCTCTCGACTTACGACGGGGACCACAGGGACCCCCTCTGGTGGCCTCAGGAAAGGCCAGTCCCCATGCGAGTTGCTCGGGAGCCTTTCGGGATTTCTCTCCCGCCGATCCGGGGCCTAAGACCTTGTGAGGATTCGGTGCCGGAACCTGAGGATTCCTCTCCAGTGCTGACATGGACCTTTGAGTACTTCTGGAGTCTCCGCAGGGGAGTCAGTCCTCGTCCGATGGTGCATGCACGTCGCTTTCTCCCAGCTGTAGCAGCAGTGTCACGTTCCCTTCCCGTGGATCAAGGGATCTGCGGCTTTCCCTGGAGGCTTTCACACGAGGCTTTCCCACGAGGCTTTCCCACATGGTTGTCCCACGTGCCACCGTGATGTGAGTCGATCCACGGCTTGAATGTCGAGGCAGTGCAGGAAAACAGGTTCCCTGGAATGGACTGAGACATCTTGGGGACTCTGGGAATGGTGGCACGACCCTGGATTTCCTCTCGCCTTTCCTGTGGAGAGCGCCTCCTCCTGAGATGCGACGGGAACGCCGGGAATTTTTGCCGACCACGAAAAGGAAAGGATCCCACCTCTCGAGCTAGGAGGCGAAACGGGCCCCTCTGGATGTAGGCGGGACTCTCGTGCTTCCTCTTGAGTGGAGACGGGTATGTCGGGGAACTTCTTGAGTTGCAGCAAGGCTGTGAAGGACCTTTGGAAGTTCCAGAGATTAGGGGTGATTAGCTTCCAGTCGCCTCAGCGGAAATGGGCCTCATCTCGCCTGGAGGGGACTACCTCCTGGATTTTCTCGAGATAGGGCAGTTGCTGTCGATTTACGACGGGGACCTCAACGACCCGCTCTGGGGCCTCAGAAAAGGCCACTCCCCATGCGAATTGCTCGGGGCCTCTCGGGATTCCTCTCCGTCGATGCCGGGCCTAAGACCTTGTGTGGAGTCAGTGCCGGAACCTGAGGTTTCCTCTGCAGTGCTGACATGGATCTTGGGGTACTTCTGGAGTCTCCCAGGGGAGTCAGTCCTCGTCTCGAGTGGGGCATGCACGTGCGCTTTCCTCCCGAGCTGTAGCCGCAGTGTCACGCTTCCCTACGCGTGGATCAAGGGATCTGTGGCTTTCCCTCGAGGCTTTCCACGAGCTTTCCACGAGGCTTTCCCACAGGGCTGTCCAACCTGCCATCGCGGTGTGAGTCGATCCTCGGCTTGAAAGTGGAGGCAGTGCAGGGAAAACAGGTTTCCTTGAATGGACTGAGACATCTGGGGGACTCTGGAATGGGGCCTGATACTGGAGTTCCTCTCGCCTTTACTGTGGAGAGCGCCTCCTCTTGAGATGAGACGGGAACGCTAGGAATTCTTTCAGGACCACGCAGGGAAAGGATCCCTCCTCTCGAGCTAGCAGGCGGAAACGGGGCCAGTCTGGATACGGGCGGGACGCTCGGGTTCCTCTTGAGTGGAGACGGGTATGTCGGGGAACTTCTTGAGTTGCAGCAAGGGTGTGAAGGACCCTTTGGAAATCCAGAGTTTAAGTCTGATTACCCCCTAGTTGTCTCACCCGAAATGGGCCTCATCTCGCCTGGAGGGAGAACCTCCTGGATTTTCTCGAGTTGCGGCAGGTGCTCTCGACTTACGACGAGGGCCTCAGGGACCCGCTCTGGTGGCCTCAGGAAAGGCCAGTCCCCATGCGAGCTCCGGGCCTCTCGGGATCCTCTCCCGTCGATGCTGGGGCCTAAGACCTTGTGTGGACTCAGTGACGGAACCTGAGGATTCCTCTCCAGTGCCGACATGGATCTTGTGGTACTTCTGGAGTCTCCCCAGGGTAGTCAGTCCTTGTCTCGAGAGGGGGCATGCACGTGCGATTTCCTCCCGAGCTGTAGCAGCGGTGTCATGCTTCCCTTTTCGTGGATCAAGGGATCTGGTCTTTCCCTCGAGGCTTTCCCACGAGGCTTTCCCACAGGGCTGTCCACGTGCCACCGTGGTGTGAGTCGATCCTCGGCTTGAAAGTCGAGGCAGTGCAGGGATAACAGCTTTCCCTGGAATGGACTGAGACTTCAGGGGACTCTGGAATGGTGGCACGACCCTGGAGTTCCTCTCGCCTTCCTGTGGAGAGCGCCTCCTCTTGAGATGCAACGGGAACGCCGGGAATTCTTTCCCGAACACGCTGGGAAAGGATCCCTCCCTCGAGCTAGGAGGCGGAAACGGGCTCCTCTGGATTTGGGCGGGACTCTCATGCTTCCTCTCGAGTGGAGACGGGTATGTCGGGAACTTCTTGAGTTGCAGCAAGGGTGTGAAGGACCCTTTGGAAGTTCCAGAGATTAGGTGTGATTAGCCTCGAGACACCTCAGCGGAAATGGGCCTCATCTCGCCTGGAGGGGAAAAACTTCCTGGATTTTCTCGAGTTGCGGCAGGTGCTCTCGACTTACGACGGGGGACCTCAAGGAACCGCTCTGATGGCCTCAGGAAAGGCAAGTCCCCATGCGAGTTGCCCGGGGCCTCTCGGGATTCCTCTCCCGTCAATGCTGGCGCCTAAGATCTTGTGTGGAGTGGGTGCCGGAAACTGAGGATTCCTCTCCAGTGTTGCATGGATCTTGGGTACTTCTGGAGTCTCTCCAGGGGAATCAGTCCTTGTCTCGAGTGGGGCATGCACGTGCTCTTTCCTCCCGAGCTGTAGCAGCACTGTCACGCTTCCCTTCGCGTGTATCAAGGGATCTGTGGCTTTCCCTCGAGGCTTTGGCTTTCCCACGAGGCTTTCCCACAGGGCTGTCCCACGTGCCACCGTGGTTTGAGTCGATCCTCGGCTTGAAAGTCGAGGCAGTGCAGGGAAAAAGTGTTTCCCGGAATGGACTGAGACATCTGGGGGACTCTGGGAATGGTGGCACGACCCTGGAGTTCCTCTCGCATTTCCTGTGGAGAGCGCCTCCTCTTGAGATGCGAGGGAACGCCGGGAATTCATTGACGACCACGAAGGGAAAGGATCCCTCCTCTCCAGCTAGGAGGCGGAAACGGGGCTCCTCTGGATGTGGGCGTGACTCTCGTGCTTCCTCTCGAGTGGAGACAGGTATGTCGGGGAACTTCTTGAGTTGCAGCAAGGGTGTGAAGGACCCTTTGGAAGTTCCAGATGTTAGATGTGATTAGTCTCGAGACCCCTCAGCGGAAATGGTCCTCATCTCGCCGGGAGGGAGAACCTCCTGGATTTTGTCGAGTTGCGGAAGGTGCTCTCGACTTACTACAGGACCTCAGGGACCCGCCCTGGGGGCCTCAGGATAGGCCAGTCCCCATGGAAGTTGCTCGGGGGCTTCTCGGATAAACACTCCCGTCGATGCCGGAGCCTAAGACCTTGTGTGGTGTCGGTGCCGGAACCTGAGGATTCCTCTCCAGTGCTGACATGGATCTTGGGTACTTCTGGAGTCCCCAGCGGAGTCAGTCCTCGTATCTAGTGGGGGCATGCACGTGCTCTTTCCTCCCGAGCTGTAGCAGCAGTGTCACTATACCCGTCGAGTGGATTAAGGGATCTGTGGCTTTCCTTCGAGGCTTTCCTATGAGTCTTTCCCACGAGGCTTTCCCACAGGGCTCCCACGTGCCACCGTGGTGTGAGTCGATCCTCGGCTTGAAAGTCGAGGCAGTGCAGGGAAAACAGATTTCCCTAGAATATACTGAAACATCTGGGGGACTCTGGGAATGGTGGCACGACCCTGGAGTTCCTCTCGCCTTTCCTGTGGAGAGCGCCTCCTCTTGAGATGCGACGGGAACGGGAATTCTTTCCCGACCACGCAGGAAAGGATCCCTCCTCTCGAGCTAGGAGGCAGAAACGGGGCTCCTCTGGATGTGGCGGGACTCTCTGCTTCCTCTCGAGTGGAGACGGGTATGTCGGGGAACTTCTTGAGTTGCAGCAAGGTGTGAAGGACCCTTTGGAAGTTCCAGAGTTAGTCTGATTAGCCTCGAGACGCCTCAGCGGAAATGGGCCTCATCTCGCTGGAGGGGAGAACCTCCTGGATTTTCTCGAGTTGCGGCAGGTGCTCTCGACTTACGACGGGGACCTCAGGGACCCGCTCTGGTGGCCTCAGGAAAGGCCAGTCCCCATGCGAGTTGCATGGGGCCTCTCGGGATTCCTTCTTCGTCATGCCGGGCCTAAGACCTGTGTATAGTCGGTGCCGGAACCTGAGGATTCCTCTCCAGTGCTGACATGGATCTTGGGTACTTCTGGAGTCTCCCAGGGAGTCAGTCCTCGTCTCGAGTGGGGGCATGGATGTGCGCTTTCCTCCCGAGCTGTAGCAGCAGTGTCACGCTTCCCTTCGCGTGGATCAAGGGATCTGTGCTTTCGCACGAGGCTTTCCCACAGGCTGTCCCACGTGCCACCGTGGTGTGAGTTGACCTCGGCTTGAAATCGAGGCAGTGCAGGAAAACAGGTTTCCCTGAATGGACTGAGACATCTGGGGACGGAATGTGGCACGACCCTGGAGTTCCTCTCGCTTTCCTGTGGAGAGCGCCTCCTCTTGAGATGCGACGGAAGCCGGGAATTCTTTCCGACACGCAGGGAAAGGATCCCTACTCTCGAGCTAGGAGGCAGAAACGGGGCTCCTCTGGATGTGGGCGGGACTCTCGTGCTTCCTCTCGAGTGGAGACGGTATGTCGGGAACTTCTTGAGTTGCAGCAAGGTGTGAAGGACCTTTGGAAGTTCCAGAGGTTAGGTGTGATTAGCTCGAGACGCCTCAGCGGACATGGGCCTCATCTCGCCTGGAGAGAGAACCTCCTGGATTTTCTCGAGTTGCGGCAGGTGCTCTCGACTTACGACGGGCGACCTCAGGGACCCGATCTGGTGGCCTCAGGAAAGGACAATCCCCATTCGAGTTTCTCGGGGGCCACTC
>NW_017203414.1:0-6035 GCF_001704415.2 Capra hircus | reverse complement strand
ATATGTCATGGATGGATATGAAAGATGTACTATAAAGAAAGTGACAGCTGAAAATTGGATGCTTTTGAACTGTGGTGTTGGAGAAGATGCTTGTAGGTCGCTTAGACTACAAGGAGACGCAACCACTCCATCCTAAAGGAAATCAGGTCTGAATATACATTGGAAGGACTAATACTGAACCTGAAACTCCAATACTTTGGCCACTTGATGTGAAGAGCTGACTCACTTGGAAGTTGCTTTGATTTGCCTGTGAGTGTGGGAGCCCTCCCTGGGCAAAGGGCCTCAGGGGTCATTGCCACTGAATCACGACCTCCAAGCAAGCGCATTCCAGCTGTGTGACATTCAGGAAGCAGGAGACTGGGAAAACTATCTTCCTTAGAGGAAGGAAAGTCATCCACAGAGAGTGTGTTTTCAGGCCTCTCTTTGCAGCAAGTGTTTTGCTTCTCAGACATCAGAGCTGCAGGCTTGCTCTGAGGGCCTCAATTGCAGAGTCAGGGCTGTGTGTCTCACTGCACTTTCCAAGCATTGCAGACACATTCCTAGGTTGGAGCAGTGCTTCCCATGAGAAAGAAGCCTCGGGAGTGTGTCTGAGCGGGCTGAGTGCCATGCTAGGGTCACCTAGTCGAGGGCACCTTGCACATCCAATGGGCCCCAGGCGAGTAGCTATGGACCGGCCCTTCGGTTGAGATATCCCAAAGCAGGGAACAAAGCTAGCTCTGTCAGAAGGAGGAAAACAGCAATGGGATGGATTTTCAAGCAGTTGCTAAGTCACACCACGTTAGGGCTCCCGGGAAAGAAATGCGAATTTTGGCCTCTAGGCCCAGTATCCAGATGTGTGCACAGGATATTTTCCCCACAGGATCCAAGAATGTTCCAGACAGACCTAAGCTCACTAGCTCTCTCCTGCAGAGGAAATGAAATATTGTTGCTGAACCACGAAAAGATGCTGGGATTCTTGGCTTATGGAGGAGAAGAATTCAATCCAGGGCCCAAGACGAGGCTTGATTGCTCAGAGCTTTTGTGCAATAGAGTTTTATTAAAGGATAAAGGAGATAGAGAAAGCTTCTGACAGAGACATCACAAGGGGCAGAAAGCGTACCCCCTTGCTAGTGTTAGTAATGGAGTTATATACTCTCCAATAAGTTATGACAACGAACAAAAGAATGTCTGGAGGTTGTAAAGACTCACTAGACCTACTCCCATAATTGACATTTTAAGATAACAGGATTAGCCAGAAGGTTTTTTCCAGAGACCGTCCTCAAGAAGGATGCATGATTGTTATATAATCCTAAGGAATGTAGAGGGAAAAACAGTTTGTCCTTTCTTCCTCCTTGAGAATTCTAGACCCCTCTCTCCTTGGGGACCCTTGAACTTCTTAGAAACCTGCCTTGGCAATGACTCTCTCAGAAACATGATTGAACAGCCGTTTGGAGCTTCCTTTGACTTTCCCTGGGAGGGAGGGAGCCCTCCCTGAGCACAGGGCCTCAGGGGCCATGGCCAATGAAAAATAATCTCCCAGCAAGTGCTTTTCAGCCCTGTGTGACTCTCAGCCCACAGGAGGCTGAGAAAACTCTCTTCCTTGGAGGAAGGAAAGGCAGCCCAAGAGTGTGTTTTCAGGCCTGTATCTTGCAGCAAGTGTTTGGCTTGTTAGACAGAAGACCTGCAGGCCTGTTCCAACAGACTCAATTCCAGAATCAGGGCCTTGTGTCTCCCTGCAGTTTCCTGGCCTTGCAAACACATTCCTAGGTGAGAGCAGTCCTGCCCATGGGGAAGCAGGCTGCGGGAGTGTGTCTGAGGGGCCAGGTGTCATGCTGGGGTCACCTGGTCGAGGGCACCTTGCACCTCCAATGGACCCCAGGCAAGGAGTTGCAGGCCACCACCTTGCTTCTGAAATCCCAAATGGGGAGCAAAGCTCGCTCTGTCAGAGGGAAGAAAACAGCAACAGGATGGATTTTCAAGCAGTTGCTAGGCTGTACTGCGTTAGGGCTCCAAGGAAGGAAAATGCGAATTTTAGCCCCTACGACTGGTATCCAGGTGGGCTCCCAGGATGATTTCCCCGCAGGATCCAAGAACGTTCCAGACAGACCTGGGCTCACTAGCTCCCTCCTGCAGAGGAAACATGAGAGAACAGCTGTTTGGAGGTTGCTTTGACTTCCCCTGGGAGGGTAGGATCCCTCCCTGGGTGCAGGGCCTCAGGGGCCATTGCCGCTGAGAAATGCCCTCTAAGCCAGACCTTTCAGCCTTGTATGACTCAGCACGGAGGAGACTGGAAAAGCTCTCTTCCTTGGAGGAAGGAAAGGCAGCCCCAGAGAGTGTGTTTTCACACCTGTATCTTGCAGCAAGTGTTTGGCGTCTCAGACGTCAGACCTCCAGGCCTGCTCCAACGGCCTCAGTTCCAGAGTCAGGGCCGTGTGTCTCCCTGCATTTTCTGAGCCTTGGGAACACATTCCTAGGTCAGAACAGTCCTGCCCATGGGGAAGGAGGCTGCGGGAGTGTGTCTGAGGGGGTCGGGTGCCATGCTGGGGTCCAATAGACCCGGTACCAATAGACCCAGGACAACAGCGGTGGGGCTCCCCTGGCTTCCGAAATGCCAAAGCGAGAAGCAAAGCTAGCTCTATCAGAAGGAAGAAAAGAGCAATCGGATGGATGTTCAGGCTGTTGCTGGGCCGCACCACTTCAGGTCCCCCCCGAGAGGAACAGGCGCCCTGTGGCCCCTAGGTCCGATATGCAGGTTAACACACAGGGTGTGTCCCCATAGGAGCCAAGAATTTTCCTGACAGACCTAGGCTCACTAGAGCTCTCCCACAGGGCAAAAGGGGTAGAACAGACTGTGGATGTGACTCTGCCTTTCCCAGCGAGCATGGGGCCCTCCCTACGGCCCCGGGCTCCAGGGAAAATTGTCCCTGAAAAATGACCTCCAAGAAGCGCTTTTCCAGCAGGCTGGGATGCAGAGTTCACAGGATGCGGGGAAAGTGATCGTCCTTCAGGGAAGAAGAGGCAGCCACCCAGTGTGTGTTTGCAAGCCTGTATTTGGAAGAAACTGGTTAGCTCCTTCAAGGGGAGACCTCCAGGTCTGCTCAGAGGACCGAAATTCCAGAGGCAGCACCATGCATCTCCCCTGTCCTTTCTGAGCCTTGGAAAGACATTCCTAGCTTATAGCGGTATTGCTCATGAAGAAGCAGGATGCAGGAATGTGTCAGACATGACTGGGTGCCTTCCTGGGTTCAGCTCCGTGAGGGGCCTTTCCACTCAAAAGGTCCCATGCCTCCTTGGGGAGGAAGTGGGGCCGCTTGCCTCCAAATTGCCAAAGGCTGGAACAAAGCTAGTTCTATCAGAGGTAAGAAAAGAGCAATTGGATGGATGTGGAAGCTGTTGCTGGGCCGCACTGCTTCAGGCCCCCCCACCCCTCCGCCCCCGAGAGAAACAGGCGCCCTGTGGCCCCTAGGTCCTGGATGCAGTTTCACACATAGAATGTGTCCCCATAGGAGCCAAGAATTTTCCTGACAGACCTAGGCTCACTAGAGCTCTCCTACAGAGCAAAGGGGATGGGACAGATGTGTGGCTGTGGCTCTGCCTTTCCCTGGGAGTGTGGAGCCGCTCCCTATGGCCCCGGCTCCAGGGGAAATTGCCCTGAATAATGACCTCCAAGAAGCGCTTTTCCCAACTGGCTGAGACGTGGAGTTCTCAGGATGCAGGGAAAGCGAGTGTCCTTCGGGGAAGCAAAGGCAGTCACCTGTTATCATGACTTACTAGAATAGTAGGTACTTCTCCGGTTGGGCAGAGGCCTTCCCTACCTGATCTGAAAAAAGAAAATGAAGTAGCTCGCTGATTTGAGAAATAATTCCCAGACTTGGGTTTCCAACCAGTATAGAATCCGACAATGGCCCTGTCTTTGTAGCCGCGTTAATTAACAGGTATGTGAAGCTCTAAATATCAGTGGAAATTACATACAGCATATAGGCCCCAGTGTTCTGGAATGGTGGAAAGAAACAACCAAACTCTTGAAGAGACACTTTCAAAATGGATCATAGAGACTGACTGTACATGGATGGGCTTGCTTCCGGCAGACTTACTCATATTACGGGTAACCGCACGTTCCCACAGTTGTTGTCCTTATGAAATTTTCTATGGGAGACCCCTCCCACAGTGAGGCAGGTGTTAGCAGATTTGCCACAAGTAAGGGGGTGGGATTTCACAGCAGATGGAACAATTAGGTAAGGTAATAAATCAGGTAACTAAGTTTGTATAAAAAAGAATATCATTCCCCCTTGAGGAACAGATTCATGAATTTGTGCTCAGTGATCAGGTGTGGCTCAATGACTGGAAACACAATTCCTTGGCCTGACATCGGAAAGGTCCTTATACTGTTGTTTTAGCCACAATTCTGAAAGAGATGGGAATACCAGACCACCTAACCTGCCTCTTGAGAAATCTGGATGAAGGTCAGGAAGCAACAGTTAGAGCAGGACATGGAACAACAGACTGGTTCCAAAAAGGAAAAGGAGTATGTCAAGGCTGTATATTGTCACCCTGTTTATTTAACTTCTATGCAGAGTACATCATGAAAATGCTGGGATGGAAGATACATGAAGCTGGAATCAAGATTGCCGGTAGAAATATCAATAAACTTAGATATGCAGATGACACCACCATTATGGCAGAACGTGAAGAGGAACGGGTATGTCGGGGAACTTCTTGAGTTGCAGCAAGGGTGTGAAGGAGGACCCTTTGGAAGTTCCAGAGGTTAGGTGTGGTTTAGTCTCGAGATGCCTCAGCGGAAATGGGCCTCATGTCGCCTGGAACGGAGAGGCTCCTGGATATTCCCGAGTTTCAGCAGGTGCTCTCGAGTTACGACGGGGATTCAGGGAACCCGCTCTGGCGGCCGCAGGAAAGCCAGTTATCATGCGTGTTGCTAGGGGCCTCTTGTGATTCCTCCCCGTCGATGCCGGGGCCTAAGACCTTGTGTGGAGTCGGGGCCGGAAGCTGAGGATTCCTCTCCAGTGCTGACATGGATTTTGGGGTACTTCTGGAGTCTCCACAAGGGAGTCAGGCCTCGTCTCGAGTGGGGGGCATGAGCGTGCCCTTTCCTCCCATGCTGTAGCAGCAGTGTCACGCTTCCCCTTGCGTGGACCAAGGATCTGTGGCTTTCCCTCGAGTCTTTCCCCACGAGGCTTTCCCACAGGGCTGTCCCCACGTGTCACGGTGGTGTGAGTCGATCCTCGGCATGAAAGCCGAGGCAGTGCAGGGAAAACAGGTTCCTGTGGAACGGACTGAGACATCTGGGGGAGTCTTGGAATGGTGGCACGACCCTGCAGTTCCTCTCCCCCTTTCCCTTTGGAGAGCGCCCTCTCTTGAGATGCGATGGGAATGCCGGGAATTCTTTCCCGACCAAGCAGGGAAAGGATCCGCTCCTCTCGAGCTACGAGCCGGAAACGGAGCTCCTCTGGATGTGGCCGGGACCCTTCGTGCTTCCTCTTGAGTGGAGACGGGTATGTCGGGAAACTTCTTGAGTTGGCAGCATGACTGTGAAAGACTCTTTGGAAGTTCCAGAGGTCAAGTGTGATTAGCCTCGAGACACCTCAGTGGAAACGGGCCTCATCTCGCCTGCAGGGGAGAACCTCCTGGATTTTACCGAGTTGCGGCCAGGTGCTCTCGACTTACGACGGGGACCTCATGGACCGTCTGGTGACCAGGAAAGGCCAGTCCCCATGCGAGTTGCTAGAGGGCCTGTCGGATTCCTCTCCCCGTCGATGCAGGGCCTAAGACCTTGTGTGGAGTCGGGGCCGGAACCTGAGGATTCCTCTCCAGGGCTGACATGGATCTTGGGGTACTTCTGGAGTCTCCCCAGGGGAGTCAGTCTCGTCTCGAGTGGGGGCATGCACGTGCGCTTTCCTCCCGTGCTGTAGCAGCAGTGTCACGCTTCCCCGTCGCGTGGATCAAGGGATCTGTGGCTTTCCCTCGAGGCTTTCCCACGAGGCTTTCCACAGGGCTCTCCCACGTGCCACCGTGGTGTGAGTCGATCCTCGGCCGTGAAA
>NW_017203413.1:0-6036 GCF_001704415.2 Capra hircus | reverse complement strand
ACGCAGGAAAGGATCCCTCTTCTCGAGCTAGAAGGCGGAAACGGGCTCCTCTGGGATGTAGGCGGGACTCTCGTGCTTCCTCTCGAGTGGAGACGGGAATGTCGGGGAACTTCTTGAGTTGCAGTAGGGTGTGAAGGACCTTTGGAAGTTCACAGGTAAGGTGTGATTAGCCTCGAGATACCTCAGCGGAAATGGACTCAGCTCACCTGGAGGGAGAACCTCCTGGTTTTCTCGAGTTGCGGCAGGTGCTCTCGACTTACGCGGGGACCTCAGGACCCGCTGTGGTGGCCTCAGGAAAGCCAGTACCCATGCGAGTTGCTCTGGGGCCTCTCGGGATTCCTCTACGTCGGCACGGGCTAAGACCTTGTGTGGAGTCGGTGCCGGAACCTGAGATTCCTCTCCAGTGCAGACATGGATCCTGGGGTACTTCTGGAGTCTCCCTAGGGGAGTCAGTCCTCGTCTCGAGCGGGGGCATGCACGTGCGCTTTCCTCCCGAGCTGTAGCAGCAGTGTCACGCTTCCTTCGCGGGATCAAGAGATCTGTGGCTTTCCCTTGAGGCTTTCCCACGAGGCTTTCCCACGAGGCTTTCTCACAAGGCTGTACACGATGCCACGGTGGTGTGAGTCGATCCTCGGCTTGAAAGTCGAGGCAGTGCAGGGAAAACAGGTTTCCCTGGAATGGACTGAGACACCTGGGGACTCTGGGAATGGTGGCACGACCCTGGTGTTCCTCTCGCCTTTCCTGTGGAGAGCGTCTCCTCTTGTGATGCGACGGGAACGCCGAGAATTCTTCCCCGAACACGCAGAGAAAGGATCCCTCCTCTCGAGCTAGGAGGCAGAAACGGGTCTCTTCTGGATGTGGGCGGACTCTCGTGCTTCCTCTCGAGTGGAGACGGGTAAGTCGGGGAACTTCTTGAGTTGCAGCAAGATTGTGAAGGACCCTTTGGAATTTCCAGAGGTTAAGTGTGATTAGCCTCGAGACGCTCAGCGGAAATGGGCCTCATCTCGCCTGGAGGGACGAACCTCCTGGATTTTCTCGAGTTGCGGCAGGTGCTCTCGACTTCAGACGGGGACCTCAGGGACCCGCTCTCGAGGCCTCAGGAAAGGCCAGTCCCTATGCCAGTTGCTCGCGAGCCTCTCGGGATTCCTCTCCCGTCGATGCTGGTGCCTAAGACCTTGTGGGGAGTCGGTGCCCGCACCTGAGGATTCCTCTCCAGTGCTGACACGGATCTTGGGGTACTTCTGGAGTCTCCCTGGGGAGTCAGTCCTCGTCTCGAGTGGGGCAGGGACGTGCGATTTCCTCCCGAGCTGTAGCAGCAGTGTCATGCTTCCCTTCGCGTGGATCAAGGGATCTGTGGCTTTGCCTCAAGGCTTTCCACTAGGCTTTCCCACGAGGCTTTCCCACAGGGCTGTCCCACGTGCCACCGTGGTGTGAGTTGATCCTCGGCTTGAAAGTCGAGGCAGTGCAGGGAAAACAGGTTTCCCTGGAATGGACAGACATCTGGGTGACTCTGGGAATGGTGGCCCGACCCTAGAGTTCCTCTCGCCTTTCCTATGGAGAGAGCCTCCTCTTGAGATGCGACGGGAACGCCGGGAATTCTTTCCCGACCACGCAGGGAAAGGTTCCCTCCTCTCGAGCTATGAGGCGGAAACGGGGCTCCTCTGGATGTGGGCAGAACTCTCGTGCTTCCTCTCGAGTCGAGACGGGTATGTTTGGGAACTTCTTGAGTTGCAGCAAGGGTGTGAAGGACCTTTGGAATTTCCAGAGGTTAGATGTGACTAGCCTCAAGATGCCTCAGCGGAAATGGGCCTCATATAGCCTGGAGGGGAGAACCTCCTGGATTTTCTCGAGTTGCGGCAGGTGCTCTTGATTTACGACGGGGACCCCTGGGACCCGCTCTGGTGGCCTCAGGAAAGGCCAGTCCCAATGCGAGTTGCTCGGGGACTCTCGGGATTCCTCTCCCGTCGATGCTGGGGCCTAAGACCTTGTGTGGACTCAGTGACGCAACCTGAGGATTCCTCTCCATTGCTGACATGGATCTTGGGGTACTTCTGGAGTCTCCCCAGGGGAGTCAGTACGCGTCTCGAGTGGGGGCATGCACGTGCGCTTTCCTCCCGAGCTGTAGCAGCAGTGTCTCCCTTCCCTCGCGAGGATCAAGAGATCAGGGGATTTCCCTCGAGGCTTTCCCACGAGGCTTTCCCACGAGGCTTTCTCACAAGGCTCTCCCACGTGCCACCGTGGTGTGAGTCCATCCTCGGCTTGAAAGTCGAGGCAGTGCAGGAAAACTGTTTTCCCTGGAATGGACGGAGACATCTGGTTGCCTCTGGGAATGGTGGCACGACGCTGGAGTTCCTCTCGCCTTTCCTGTGGAGAGCGCCTCCTCTTGAGATTCGACGGGAACGCCGGGAATTCTTTCCGGACGACGCAGGGAAAGGATCCCTCCTCTCAAGCTAGGAGGCGGAAACGGGGCTCCTCTGGATGTGGGCGGGACTCTCGTGCTTCCTCTGGAGCGGAGACGGGTATGTCGGGGAACTTCTTGAGTTGCAGCAAGGGTGTGAAGGACCTTTGGAAGTTCCAGAGGTTAGGTGTGAGTAGCCTCGAGACGCCTCAGCGGAAATGGCCCTCATCTCGCCTGGAGGGGAGAACCTCCTGGATTTTCTCGAATTGCGGCAGTTGCTCTCCACTTACGACGGGGACCTCAGGGACCCGCTCTGGTGGCCTCAGGAAAGACCAGTCCCCATGCGAGTTGCTCGGGGGCCTCTCGGGATTCCTCTCCTGTCGATGCTGGGGCCTAAGACCTTTGTGTGGAGTCAGTGCTGGAACCTGAGCATTCCTCTCCAGTGCTGTCATGGATCTTGGGGTACTTCTGGAGTCTCCCCAGGGGAGTCAGTCCTCCTCTCGAGTGGGGCATGCACGTGCGCTTTCCTCCTTAGCTGAAGCAGCAGTGTCACGCTTCCCTATGCTTGGATCAAGGGATCTGTGCCTTTCCCTCGAGGCTTTCCCACGAGGCTTTCCCGAGGCTTTCCCACGAGGCTTTCCCACGAGGCTTTCCCATGAGGCTTTCCCACAGGGCTGTCCCACGTGCCACCGTGGTGTGAGTCGATTCTCGGTTTGAAAGTCGAGGCAGTGAAGGGAAGACAGGTTTCCCTGGAA
Organism: Capra hircus; assembly: GCF_001704415.2. Lineage (NCBI taxonomy): Eukaryota > Metazoa > Chordata > Mammalia > Artiodactyla > Bovidae > Capra > Capra hircus. The sequence goes on along the minus strand of NW_017203413.1, from coordinate 2,883 downwards.
TGGACTGAGAGATCCAGGGGACTCTGGGAATGGTGGCACGACCCTGGAGTTCCTCTCACCTTTCCTGTGGAGCGCGCGACTCCTCTTGAGATGTGACAGGAACATCGGGAATTCTATCCCGACCACAGGGAAAGGATCCCTCCTCTTGAGCTAGAAGGCGGAAACGGGGCTTCTCTCGATGTGTGCGGGACTCTCGTGCTTCCTCTCGAGTTGAGACGGGTATGTCGGGGAACTTCTTGAGTTGCAGTAAGGGTGTGAAGGACCCTTTGGAAGTTCCACAGGTAAGGTGTGATTAGCCTCGAGATACCTCAGCGGAAATGGGACTCAGCTCACCTGGAGGGGAGAACCTCCTGGATTTTCTCGAGTTGCGGCAGGTGCTCTCGACTTACGACGGGGACCTCAGGGATCCGCTGTGGTGGCCTCAGGAAAGGCCAGTCCCCATGTGAGTAGCTTGGGGGCCTCTCGGGATTCCTCTCCCGTCGATGCCGGGGCCTAAGACCTTGTGTGGAGTAGGTGCCGGAACCTGAGGATTCCTCTCCAGTGCTGACATGGATCTTGGGGTACGTCTGGAGTCGCCCCAGGGGAGTCAGTCCTCGTCTCGAGTGGGGGCATGTACGTGCGCTTTCCTCCCGAGATGTAGCAGCAGTGTCATGCTTCCCTTCGCGTGGATCAAGGGATCTGCAACTTTCCCTCGAGGCTTTCCCACGAGGCTTTCCCTCGAAGCTTTCCCACAGGTCTGTCCCACGTGCCACCGTGGTGTGAGTCGATCCTCGGCTTGAAAGTCGAGGCAGTGCAGGGAAAACAGGTTTCCCTGAATGGACTGAGACATCTGGGGGACTCTGGGAATGGTGGCACGACCCTGGAGTTCCTCTCGCCTTTCCTGTGGAGAGCGCCTCCTCTTGAGATGCGACGGGAACGCCGGGAATTCTTTCCCGACCACGCAGGGAAATATCCCTGCCCTCGAGCTATGAGACGCAAACGGGGCTCCTCCGGATGAGGGCGGGACTCTCGTGCTTCCTCTCCAGTGGAGACGGGTATGTTGGGGAACTTCTTGAGTTGCAGCAAGGGTGTGAAGGACCCTTTGGAAAGTCAAGAGGTTAGTTGTGATTAGCCTCGAGATGCCTCAGCGGAAATGGGCCTAATCTCGCCTGGAAGGGAGAACCTCCTGGATTTTCTCTAGTTGCGGCAGGTGCTCTCGACTTACGACGGGGGACCTCTGGGACCCGCTCTGGTGGCCTCAGGAAAGGCCAGTCCCCATGCTAGTTGCATGGGGCCACTCGGGATTCCTCTCCCGTCGATGTTGGGGCCTAAGACCTTGTGTCGAGTCGGTGCAGGAACCGGAGAATTCCACTCCAGTGCTGACATGGTTTGGGGTACTTTTGGAGTCTCCCTAAGGGAGTCAGTCCTCGTCTCGAGTTGGGGCATGCACGTGCGCTTTCCTCCCGAGCTGTAGCTGTAGTGTCACGCTTCCCTTCGCGTGGATGAAGGAATCTGTGGCTTTCCCCGAGTCTTTCCCACGAGGCTTTCCCACGAGGCTTTCCCAAATGTCTGTCCAACGTGCCACCGTGGTGTGAGTCATTCCTCGGCTTGAAAGTCGAGGCAGTGAAAGGAAAACACGTTTCCCTGGAGTGGACTGAGACATCTGGGGGCTCTGGAATGGTGAAACGACCCTGGAGTTCCTCTCGCCTTTCCTGTGGAGAGCGCCTCCTCTTGAGATGCGACGGGAACGCGGGAATTCTTTCCCGACCACGCAGGGAAAGTATCCCTCTTCTCGAGCTAGGAGGCGGAAACGGGGCTCCTCTGGATATGGGCGCGGACTCTCGTGCTTCCTCTCGAGTGGACGGGTATGTCGGGGAACTTCTTGAGTTTCAGCAAGGTGTGAAGGACCCTTTGGAAGTTCCAGATGTTAGATGTGATTAGCCTCGAGACCTCAGCGGAAATGGGCCTCATCTCGCCTGGAGGGGAGAACCTCCTGGATTTTCTCGAGTTGCGGCAGGTGCTCTCGACTTACGACGGGGACCTCAGGGACCCGCTCTGGTGGCCTCAGGAAAGACCAGTCCCCTTGCGAGTTTTTCCTCGGGGCCTCTCGGGTTTCCTCTCCCGTCGATGCTTGGGCCTAAAACCTTGTGTGGAGTCAGTGCCGAACCTGAGGATTCATCTCCAGTGCTGACATGGAGCTTGGGGTACTTCTGGAGTCTCCCCAGGGGAGTCAGTCCTCGTCTCGAGTGGAGGCATGCACGTGCGCTTCCCTCCCGAGCTGTAGCAGCAGTGTCACGCTACCCTTCGCGTGGATCAAGGGGATCAGGGGCTTCCCTCGAGGCTTTCCCACAGGGCTGTCCCACGTGCCACCGTGGTGTGAGTCGATCCTCGGCTTGAAAGTCGAGGCAGTGCAGGGAAAACAGGTTTCCCTGGAATGGACTGAGACATCTGGGGGGACTCTGGGAATGTGGCACGACCCTGGAGTTCCTCTCGCGTTTCCTATGGAGAGCGCTTCCACTTGAGATGCGACGGGAATGCCGGGAATTCTTTCCCGACCCGTAGGGAAAGGATCCTCCTCTCGAGCTTGGAGGCGGAAACGGGGCTTCTCTGGATGTGGGCGGGACTCTCGTGCTTCCTCTCGAGTGGAAACATATATCGGGGAACTTCGCGAGTTGCAGCAAGGGTGTGAAGGACCCTTTGGAAGTTCCAGAGGTTAGGTGTGATTAGCCTTGGAGACGCCTCAGTGGAAATGGGGCCTCATCTCGCCTGGAGGGCAGAACCTCCTGGATTTTCTCGAGTTTGCGGCAGGTGCTTTCGACTTTACGACGGGAACCTCAGGGACCCGCTGTAGTGGCGTCAGGAAAGGCCAGTCCCATGCGAGTTGCTCGGGGCCTCTCGGGATTC
>NW_017203412.1:0-6036 GCF_001704415.2 Capra hircus | reverse complement strand
GGAGTTCCTCTCGCCTTTCCTGTGGAGAGCGCCTCCTCTTTAGTTGTATCGAAAACGCTGGGAATTCTTTCCCGACCACGCAGGGAAAGGATCCCCCTCTCGACCTAGGAGGCGGTAACGGGGATCCTCTGGATATGGCGGGGCTCTTGTGTTTCATCTCAAGTGGAGACGGGAATGTCGGGGAACTTCTTGAGTTGCAGCAAGGGTGTGAAGGACCCTTTGGAAGTTCCAAAAGTAAGGTGTGATTAGCCTCCTGACGGCTCAGCGGAAATGGGCCTCATCTCGCCTGGAGGAGAAAACCTCCTGGATTTTCTCCAGTTGCGGCAGGTGCTCTCGACTTAAGACGGGGACCTCAGGGACCCGCTCTGGTGGCCTCAGGAAAGGCCAGTCCCATGCGAGTTGCTCGGGCCTCTCGGGATTCCTTTCCCGTCGATGCCCGGTCCTAAGACCTTGTGTGGACTCGGTGCCGGAACCTGAGGATTCTTCTACAGTGCTGACATGGATTGGGCTACTTCTGGAGTCTCCCCATGGGAGCCAGTCGTCGTCTCGAAGGGGGCATGCACGTGCGCTTTCTTCCCGAGCTTTAGCAGCAGTGTCAGGCTTCCCTTCACGTGGATCAAGGGGATCTGTGTCTTTCCCTCGAGCTTTCCCACGAGGCTTTCCCACAGGGATGTCCCACGTGCCACCGTTGTGTGAGTCGATCCTCGCTTGAAAGTCGAGGCAGTGCAGGGAAACAGGTTTCCCTGGAATGGACTGAGACATCTGGGGGACTTTGGGAATATGGCACGACCCTGGAGTTCCTCTCGCCTTTCCTGTGGAGAGCGCCTCCATTTGAGATGCGACGGAACGCGCCGGGAATTCTTTCCGACCCGCGCAGGTATAGGATCCCTCCTCTCGAACTAGGAGGAGGAAACGGGGCTCCTCTGGATGTGCGGGGAACTCTCGTGCTTCCTCTCGAGTAGAACGGTATGTCGGGGAACTTCTTGAGTTGCAGCAAGGGTGTGAAGGACCCTTTGGAAGTTCCAGAGGTAAGGTGTGATTAGCCTCGAGATACCTCAGCAGAAATGGGCCTCATGTCGCCTGGAGGGGAGAACCTCCTGGATTTTCTCGAGTTGCGGCAGGTGCTCTCGACTTACGACGGGGACCTCAGGGACCCACTCTGGTGGGTCAGGAAAGGCCAGTCCCCATGCGAGTTGCTCGGGGGGCCTCTCGGGATTCCTCTCCCGTCGATGCCGGGCCTAAGACCTTGTGTGGAGTCAGTGCCGGAACCTGAGGATTCCTCTCCAGTGCCGACATGGATCTTCGGGGACTTCTGTTGTCTCCCCAGAGGCGTAAGTCCTCGTCTCGAGTGGGGGGCATGCACGTGCTTTCCTCCCGAGCTGTAGCAGCAGTGTCACTTCCCTTTTCGTGGATCAAGGGATCTGTGGCTTTCCCTCTAGACCCATGAGGCTTTCCCATGAGGCTTTCCCACATCCCCACGGTGGGTGTGAGTCGATCCTCGGCTTGAAAGTCGAGGCAGTGCAGGGAAACCAGGTTCCCTGGAATGGACTGAGACATCTGGGGGACTCTGGCAATGGTGGCACGAACATGGAGTTCCTCTCGCTTTTTCCTCTGGAGAGCGCCTCTCTTGAGATGTGACGGGAACGCCGCGAATTCTTTCCCCCCACGCAGGGAAGGGATCAAACCTCTCGAGGTAGGAGGCGGAAACGTGGCTCCTCTTAATGTGGGCGGCACTTTCCTGCTTCCTCTCGAGTGGAGACGGGTATGTCGGGGAACTTCTTGAGTTGCAGCAAGGTGTGAAGGACCCTTTGGAAGTTCAGAGGTAAGGTGTGATTAGCCTCGAGATACCTCAGCGGAAATGGGCCTCATGTCGCCTGGAGGGGAGAACCTCATGGATTTTCTCGAGTTGCGGCAGGTGCTCTCGTCTTTCGACGGGGACCTCAGGGACCACTCTGGTGGCCTCAGGAAAGGCCAGTCCCCATGCGAGTTGCTGCTGGGGCCTCTCGGATTCCTCTCCCGTCGATGCCGGGCCTAAGACCTTGTGTGGAGTCAGTGCCGGAACCTGAGGATTCCTCTCCAGTGCCGACATGGATCTTCGGGGACTTCTGGAGTCTCCCCAGAGGCGTAAGTCCTCGTCTCGATTGGGGGCATGCACGTGTGCTTTTCTCCCGAGCTGTAGCAGCAGTGTCACGCTTCCCTTTTCGTGGATCAAGGGATCTGTGGCTTTCCCTCTAGACTTTCCCACGAGGCTTTTCCCACGAGGCTTTTCCCACAGGGCTTTCCCCACGTGCCACGGTGGTGTGAGTCGATCCTCGGTCTTAAAATCGAGGCAGTGAAGGGAAAAACAGTTTTCCCTGGAATGGATGAGACATCTGGGGGACTCAGGGAATGGTGGCACGACCCTGGAGTTCCTCTCGCCTTTCCTGTGGAGAGCGCCTCCTCTTGAGATGCGACGGGAACGCCGGGAATTCTTTCCCTGACCACGCAGAGAAAGTATCCCTCCTCTCGAGCTAGCAGGCGGAAACGGGGCCACACTGGATATGGGGCGGGAACTCTCGTGATTCCTCTTGAGTGGAGACGGGTATGTCGGGGAACTTCTTGAGTTGCCAGCAAGGGTGTGAAGGACCCTTTGGATGTTCCAGAGGTTATGTGTGATTAGCCTCGACACGCCTCAGCAGAAATGGGCCTCATCTCGCCTGGAGGGAGAACCTCCTGGATTTTCTCGAGTTGCGGCAGGTGCTCTCGACTTACGACCGGGGACCTCAAGGGATCCGCTCTGGTGGCCTCAGGAAAGGCCAGTCCCCATGCAAGTTGCTCGGGGGCCTCTCGGATTCCTCTCCCGTCGATGCCGGGGCCTAAGACCTTGTGTGGAATCGGTGCCGGAACCTGAGGATTCTTCTCCACTGCCGACATGGGTGGGGTACTTCTGGAATCTACCCAGGGCAGTCCAGTCCTCGTCTCGAGTGGGGCATGCACGTGCGCTTTCCTCCCGAGCTGTAAGCAGCAGTATCACGCTTCCCTTCGCGTGATCAAGGGATCTGTGGCTTTCCCTCGAGGCTTTCCCACGAGGATTTCACACAGGGCTGTTCCACGTGCTACCGTGCAGTGAGTCGATGCTCGGCTTGAAAAGTCGAGGCAGTGTAGGGAATAAAGGTTTCCCTGGAATGGACTGAGACATCTGGGGGACTCTGGGAATGGTGGCAAGACCCTGGAGTTCCTCTCGCCTTTCCTGTGGTTGCGCCCTCGTCTTGAGATGCGAGGGGAACGCCGGGAATTCTTTCCGGATAATGCAGGGAAAGGATCCTTCCTCTCGAGCTATGAGGCGGAAACGGGCTCCTCTGGATGTGGGCAAGACTCTCGTGCTTCCTCTCGAGTGGAGAGGGGTATTTCGGGGAACTTCTTGAGTGCAGCTAGGGTTTGAAGGCCCCTTTGTTAGTTCCAGACGCTTGTTGATTAGCCTCGAGACGCCTCATCGGATATGGGCCACATCTCGCCTGGAGGGGAGAACCTCCTGGATTTTCTCGAGTTGCAGCTGGAGCTCTCGACTTACGACTTGGACCTCAGAGACACGCTCTGGTGGCCTCATGAATGCCAGTCCCCATGCAAGTTGCTCTTGGGCTTCTCGGGATTCCTCTCCCGTCGATGCCAGGGCCTAAGACCTTGTGTGGAGTCAGTGACGGAACCTGAGGATTCCTCTTCAATGCTGACATGGATCTTGGGGTATTTCTAGAGTCTCCCCAGGGGAGTAAGTCTTCGTCTCGAGTGGGGGCATGCACATGCGCTTTCCTTCCGTGGTGTAGCAGCAGTGTCGCGCTTCCCTTCGCGTGGATCAAGGGATCTGTGGCTTTCCCTCGAGGCTTTTCCCACTAGGCTTTGCCACGAGGCTTTCCCACAGGGCTGTCCCACGTGCCACCGGGTTGTGAGTCGATCCTCGGTTTGAAAGTTGAGGCAGTGCAGGGAAAACAGGATTCCCTGGAATGGACTGAGACATCTGGGGGACTCTGGGAATGGTGGCACGACCCTGGAGTTCCTCTCGCCTTTCCTGTGGAGAGCACCTCCTCTTGAGATGCGAAGGAATCCCGGGAATTCTTTCCCGAGCACGCAGTGAAAGGATCCCACCTCTCGAGCTAGGAGGCGGAAATGGGGCTACTGTGGATGTGGGTGGGACACTCGTGCTTCCTCTCGAGTGGAGTCGGGCATGTCGGGGAAATTCTTGAGTTGCAGCAAGGGTGTGAAGGACCCTTTGGAAGTTCCAGAGGTTAGGTGTGATTAGCCTCGAGACGCCTCAGCGGAAATGGGCCTCATCTAGCCTGGAGGGGGGAACCTCCCTGGATTTTCTCGAGTTGCGGTAGGTGCTCTCGACTTACGACGGGGACCTCAGGGACCCGCTCTGGTGGCCTCAGGAAAGGCCAGTCCCCATGCGAGAAGCTCGGGCCTCTCAGGATTCCTCTCCCGTCGATTCTGTGGCCTAAGACCTTGTGTGGAGTCCAGTGCCGGAACCTGAGGATTCCTCTCCAGTGCTGACATGGATCTTGGGGTACTTCTGGAGTCTCCCCAGGGGTGTCAGTCCTAGTTCTCGAGTGGGGGCATGTACGTGTGCTTTCCTCCCGAGCTGTAGCAGCAGTGTTGCGCTTCCCTTCGCCGTGGATCAAGGGATCTGTGGCTTTCCCCTCGAGGCATTTCCCACCAGGCTTTCCCACGAGGCTTTCCCACAGGGCTGTCCACCTGCCACCGTGGTGTGAGGCGAACCTCGGCTTGACAGTCCAGGCAGTGCTGGGAAAACAGGTTTTCCCTGGAATGGACTGAGACATCTGGGGGACTCTGGGAATGTGGCACGACCCTGGAGTTCCTCTCGCCTTTCCTGTGGACAGAGCCTCCTCTTGAGATGCGACGGGAACGCCGGGAATTCTTTCCCAAACACGCAGGGAAAGGATCCCTCCTCTCGAGCTAGGAGGCAGAAACGGGGCTCCTCTGGATGTGGGCAGAACTCTCCTGCTTCCTCTCGAGTGGAGACGTGTATGTCGGGGAACTTCTTGAGTTGCAGCAAGGGTGTGAAGGACCCTTTGGAAGTTCCAGAGGTTAGGTGTGAATAGCCTCGAGACACCTCAGCGGAAATGGGCCTCATCTCGCCTGGAGGGAGAACCTCCTGGATTTTCTCGAGTTGCGGCAGGTGCTCTCGACTTACGACGGGGCCTCAGGGACACGCTCTGGTGGCCTCAGGAAAGGCCAGTCCCCATGCGAGTTGCTCGGGCCTCTCGGGATTCCTCTCCGTCGATGCCGGGCCTAAGACCTTGGGTGGAGTCGGTGCCGGAACCTGAGCATTCCTCTTCAGTGCTGACATGGATCTTGGGGTACTTCTGGAGTCTCCCCAGGGGAGTCAGTCCTCGTCTCGAGTGGGGGCATGCACGTGCGCTTTCCTAGCGAGCTGTAGCAGCAGTGTCGCTCTTCCCTTCGCGTGGATCAAGGGATCAGGGGCTTTCCCTCGAGGCTTTCCCACGAGGCTTTCCCACAAGGCTTTCCCACAGGGCTGTCCCACCTGTCACCGTGGTGTGAGGCGAACCGCGGCTTGACAGTCCAGGCAGTGCTGGGAAAACAGGTTTCCCTGGAATGGACTGAGACAGCTGGGGGACTCTGGGAATGGGGCCTGATCCTGGAGTTCTTCTCGCCTTTCCTGTGGAGAGCGCCTCCTCTTGAGATGCGACCGGAACGCTAGGAATTCTTTCCCGACCACGCAGGGAAAGGATCCCTCCTCTCGAGCTAGCAGGCGTAAACGGGGCCACTCTGGATATGAACGGGACTCTCGGATTCCTCTTGAGTGGAGACGGGTATGTCGGGGAATTTCTTGAGTTGCAGCAAGAGTGTGAAGGACCCTTTGGAAGTTCCAGAGGTAAGGTGTGATTAGCCTCGAGATACCTCAGCGGAAATGGACTCAGCTCGCCTGGAGGGGAGAACTCCTGGATTTTCTCGAGTTGCGGCAGGTGCTTCGACGACGCGGGGACCTCAGGGACCCGCTGTGGTGGCCTCAGGAAAGGCCAG
>NW_017203411.1:0-6036 GCF_001704415.2 Capra hircus | reverse complement strand
CACAGGAAACGCGCTCCTGCGTTGCATCAGGAAAGGCCAGTCCCCCATGCGAGTTGCTCGGGCCTCTCGGGGTTTCCTCTTCCGTCGATGCTGGGGCATAAGACCTTGTGTGGAGTCAGTCAGTGCCCGGAACCTGAGGATTCCTCTCCAGTGCTGACATGGATCTTGGGTACTTTCTGGAGTCTCCCCAGGGGAGTCAGTCCTCGTCTCGAGTGGGGGCATGCACGTGCGCTTTCCTCCCGAGCTGTAGCAGCAGTGTCGTGCTTCCCCTTCGTGTGGATCAAGGGATCTGTGGCTTTCCCCGAGGCTTCCTCGGGCTTTCCCACGAGGCCTTTCCCACGAGGCTTTCCCACAGGGCTGTCCCACGTGCCACCGTGGTGTGAGTCGATCCTCGGCTTGAAAGTCGAGACAGTGCAGGGAAAACAGGTTTCCCTGGAATGGACTGAGTCATCTGGGGGACTCTTGGAATGGTGGCACGACCCTGGAGTTCCTCTCGCCTTTCCTGTGGAGAGCGCCTCCTCTTGAGATGCGCCGGGAAGGCCGGGAATTCTTTCCCGACCACGCAGTGAAAGAATCCCTCCTCTCGAGCTAGAGGCAGAACGGGGCTCCTCTGGATGTGGGTGGAACTCTCGTGCTTCCTCTCGAGTGGAGACGGGTATGTCGGGGCAACTTCTTGAGTTGCAGCAAGGTGTGTGAAGGACCCTTTGGAAGTTCCAGAGGGTTAGGTGTGATTAGCCTCGAGACGCCTCATCGGAAATGGGCCTCATCTCGCCTGGAGGGGAGAACCTCCTGGATTTTCTCGAGTTGCTGGCAGGTGCTCTCGACTTACGACGGGGACTCAGGGACCCGCTCTGGTTGCCTCAGGAAAGGCCAGTCCCCATGCGAGTTGCTCAGGGGCCTCTCGGGATTCCTCTCCCGTCGATGCTGGGGCCTAAGACCTTGTGTGGAGTCAGTGCCGGAACCTGAGGATTCCTCTCCAGTGCTGACATGGATCTTGGGGTACTTCTGGAGTCTCCCCAGGGGAGTCAGTCCTCGTCTCGAGTGGGGGCATGCACGTGCGCTTTCCTCCCGAGCTGTAGCAGCAGTGTCGTGCTTCCCTTCGTGTGGATCAAGGGATCTGTGGCTTTCCCTCGACGGCTTTCCCACGAGGCTTTCCCACGAGGCTTTCCCACGAGGCTTCCCACAGGGCTGTCCCATGTGCCACCGTGGTGTGAGTCGATCCTTGGCTTGAAAGTCGAGGTAGTGCAGGGAAACAGGTTTCCCTGGAATGGACTGAGACATCTGGAGGACTCTGGGAATGGTGGCACGACCCTGGAGTTCCTCTCGCCTTTCCTGTGGAGAGCGCCTCCTCTTGAAATGCGACGGAAATGCCGGGAATTCTTTCCCGACCACGCAGGGAAAGGATCCCTCCTCTCGAGCTAGGAGGCTGAAACGGGGCTCCTCTGGATGTGGGTGGGCCTCTCGAGCTTCCTCTAGAGTGGAGTCAGGTATTTCGGGGATTTCTTGAGTTGCAGCAAGGTTGTGAAGGACCCCTTTGGAAGTTCCAGAGGTTAGGATCTGATTAGCCTCGAGACGCCTCGGCGGAAAAGGGCCTCATCTCGCCTGGAGGGGAGAACCTCCTGGAATTTCTCGAGTTGCGGCAGGTGCTCTCGACTTTCGACGGGGACCTCAGCGACCCGCTCTGGTGGCTCAGGAAAGGCCAATCCCCATGCGAGTTGCTCGGGGGCTTCTCGGGGGCCACTGGGGTTTCCTCTCCCGTCGATGCTGGGCCCTAAGACCTTGTGTGGAGTCAGTGCCGGAACCTGACGATTCCTCTCCAGTGCTGACATGGATCTTGCGGTACTTCTGCAGTCTCCCCAGGGGAGTCAGTCCTTGTTTCGAGTGGGGGCATGCACGTGCGCTTTCCTCCGAGCTGTAGCAGCAGTTTCGTGCTTCCCTTCGTGTGGATCAAGGGATCTGTGGCTTTCCCTCGAGGCTTTCCCACGAGGCTTTCCCACGAGGCTTTCCCACGAGGCTTTCCACAGGGCTGTCCCATGTGCCACCGTGGTGTGAGTCGATCCTTGGCTTGAAAGTCGAGGTAGTGCAGGGAAACAGGTTTCCCTGGAATGGACAGAGACATCTGGGGGACTCTGGGAATGGTGGCACGACCCTGGAGTTCCTCTTGCCTTTCCTGTGGAGAGCGCCTCCTCTTGAAGATAGCGACGGAATGCCGGGAATTCTTTCCCGACCACGCATGGAAAGGTTCCCTCCTATCGAGCTAAGAGACGGAAACGGGGCTCCTCTGGATGTGGGCGTGACTCTCGTGCTTCCTCTCGAGTGGAGACGGGTATGTCGGGGAACTTCTTGAGTTGCAGCAAGGGTGTGAAGGACCCTTTGGAAGTTCCAGATGGTTAGATATGATTAGCCTCGAGACGCCTCAGCGGAAATGGGCCTCATCTCGCCTGGAGAGGAAAACCTCCTGGATTTTCTCGAGTTGCGGCAGGTGCTCTCGACTTACGACGGGGACCTCAGGGACCCGCTCTGGTGGCCTCAGGAAAGGCCAGTCCCCATGCGAGTTGCTTGGGGACCTCTCGGGATTCCTCTCCCGTCCGATGCTGGGGCCTAAGACCTTGTGTGGAGTCAGTGCCGGAACCTGAGGATTCCTCTCCAGTGCTGACATGGATCTTGGGGTATTTCTGGAGTCTCCCCAGGGGAGTCAGTCCTCGTCTCGAGTGGGGACATGCACGTGCGCTTTCCTCCCGAGCTGTAGCAGCAGTGTCGTGCTTCCCTTCGTGTGGATCAAGGGATCTGTGGCTTTCCCTCGAGGCTTTCCCACGAGGCTTTCCCACGAGGCTTCCCACGAGGCTTTCCCACAGGGCTGTCCAACGTGCCACCGTGGTGTGTGTCGATCCTCGGCTTGAAAGTCGAGACAGTGCAGGGAAAACAGGTTTCCCTGGAATGGACTGAGACATCTGGGGACTCTTGGAATGGTGGCACGACCCTGGAGTTCCTCTCGCCTTTCCTGTGGAGAGCGCCTCCTCTTGAGATGCGCCGGGAAGGCCGGGAATTCTTTCACGACCACGCAGTGAAAGAATCCCTCCTCTCGAGCTAGGAGGCAGAAACGGGACTCCTCTGGATGTGGGTTGAACTCTCGTGCTTCCTCTCGAGTGGAGACGGGTATGGTCGGGGAACTTCTTGAGTTGCAGCAAGGGTGTGAAGGACCCTTTGGAATTTCCAGAGGTTAGGTGTGATTAGCCTCGAGACGCCTCAGCGGAAATGGGCCTCATCTCGCCTGGAGTGGAGAACCTCCTGGATTTTCTCGAGTTGCTGCAGGTGCTCTCGACTTACAACGGGGACTTCAGGGACCCGCTCTGGTTGCCTCAGGAAAGGCCAGTCCCCATGCGAGTTGCTCAGGGGCCTCTTGGGATTCCTCTCCCGTCGATGCTGGGGCCTAAGACCTTGTGTGGAGTCAGTGCCGGAACCTGAGGATTCCTTTCCAGTGCTGACATGGATCTTGGGTACTTCTGGAGTCTCCCCAGGGGAGTCAGTCCTCGTCTCGAGTGGGGCATGCACGTGCGCTTTCCTCCCGAGCTGTAGCAGCAGTGTCGTGCTTCCCTTCGTGTGGATCAAGGGATCTGTGGTCTTCCCTCGACGCTTTCCCACGAGGCTTTCCCACAGGGCTGTCCCATGTGCCACCGTGGTGTGAGTCTATCCTTGGCTTGAAAGTCGAGGTAGTGCAGGGAAACAGGTTTCCCTGGAATGGACAGAGACATCTAGGGAACTCTGGGAATGGTGGCACGACCCTGGAGTTCTCTCTTGCCTTTCCTGTGGAGAGCGCCTCCTCTTGAGATACGACGGGAATGCCGACAATTCTTTCCCGAAGACGCATGGAAAGGTTCCCTCCTATCGAGCTAAGAGACAGAAACGGGGCTCCTCTGGATGTGGGCGTGACTCTCGTGCTTCCTCTCGAGTGGAGACGGGTATGTCGGGGAACTTCTTGAGTTGCAGCAAGGGTGTGAATGACCCTTTGGAAGTTCCAGATATTAGATATGATTAGCCTCGAGACGCCTCAGCGGAAATGGGCCTCATCTCGCCTGGAGAGGAAAACCTCCTGGATTTTCTCGAGTTGCGGCAGGTGCTCTCGACTTACGACGGGGACCACAGGGACCTGCTCTGGTGGCTTCAGTAAAGGCCAGTCCCCATGCGAGTTGCTCGGGGGCCTCTCGGGTTTCCTCTCCCGTCGATGCTGGGGCATAAGACCTTGTGTGGAGTCAGTGCCAGAACCTGAGGATTCCTCTCCAGTGCTGACATGGATCTTGGGGTATTTCTGGAGTCTCCCAGGGGAGTCAGTCCTCGTCTCGAGTGGGGGCATGCACGTGAGCTTTCCTCCCGAGCTGTAGCAGCAGTGTCGTGCTTCCCTTCGTGTGGATCAAAGGATCTGTGGCTTTCCCTCGAGGCTTTCCCTCGGGGCTTTCCCACGAGGCTTTCCCACAGGGCTGTCCCACGTGCCACCGTGGTGTGAGTCGATCCTCAGCTTGAAAGTCGAGACAGTGCAGGGAAAACAGGTTTCCCTGGAATGGACTGAGTCATCTGGGGGACTCTTGGAATGGTGGCACGACCCTGGAGTTCCTCTCGCCTTTCCTGTGGAGAGCGCCTCCTCTTGAGATGCGCCGGGAAGGCCGGGAATTCTTTTCCGACCACGCAGTGAAAGAATCCCTCCTCTCGAGCTAGGAGGCAGAAACGGGGCTCCTCTGGATGTGGGTGGAACTCTCGTGCTTCCTCTCGAGTGGAGACGGGTATGTCGGGGAACTTCTTGAGTTGCAGCAAGGGTGTGAAGGACCCTTTGGAAGTTCCAGAGGTAAGGTGTGATTAGCCTCGAGACGCCTCATCGGAAATGGGCCTCATCTCGCCTGGAGGGGAGAACCTCCTGGATTTTCTCGAGTTGCTGCAGGTGCTCTCGACTTACGATGGGGCCCTCAGGGACCTGCTCTGGTTGCCTCAGGAAAGGCCAGTCCCCATGCGAGTTGCTCAGGGACCTCTCGGGATTCCTCTCCCGTCGATGCTGGGGCCTAAGACCTTGTGTGTAGTCAGTGCCGGAACCTGAGGATTCCTCTCCAGTGCTGACATGGATCTTGGGGTACTTCTGGAGTCTCCTCAATGGAGTCGGTCCTCGTCTCGAGTGGGGACATGCACGTGCGCTTTCTTCCGAGCTCTAGCAGCAGTGTCACGCTTCCCTTCGCGTGGATCAAGGGTTCTGTGGCTTTCCCTCCAGGGTTTCCCACGAAGCTTTCCCATGAGGCTTTCCCACAGGGTGTCCGCGTGCCACCGTGGTGTGAGTCGATCCTCGGCTTGAAAGTGGAGCAGTGCAGGGAAAACAGTTTTCCTGGAATGGACCGAGACATCTCGGGGGGACTCTGTGAATGGTGGCACGATCCTGGAGTTCCTCTCGCCTTTCCTGTGGAGAGCGCCTCCTCTTGAGATGCGACGGAAACGCCGGGAATTCTTTCCCGAGCACGCAGGGAAAGGATCCCTCCTGTCCAGCTAGGAGGCCGGAAACTGGGCTCCTCTGGATGTGGGCGGGCTCTCGTACTTCCTCTCGAGTGGAGACGGGTATGTCGGCGGAACTTCTTGAGTTGCAGCAAGGGTGTGAAGGACCCTTTGGAAGTTCCAGAGTTTAGGTGTGAATAGCCTCAAAACGCCTCAGCGGAAATGGGCTCATCTCACCTGGAGGGGAGAACCTCCTGGATTTTCTCGAGTTGCGGCAGGTGCTCTCGACTTACGACACGGACCTCAGGGACACGCTCTGGTGGCCTCAGGAAAGGCCAGTCCCATGCGAGTGCTAGGGGCTTCTCGGGATTCCTCTCCGTCAATGCGAGGCCTAAGACCTTGTGTGGAGTCGGTGCCGGAACATGCGGATTCCTCTCCAGTGCTGACATGGATCTTGGGGGTACTTCTGGAGTCTCCCCAGGGAGTCAGTCCTCGTCTCGAGTGGGGCAGGCATGTGCGCTTTCCTCCGAGCGTAGCAGCAGTATCACGCTTCCCTTCTCGTGGATCAAG
>NW_017203410.1:0-6036 GCF_001704415.2 Capra hircus | reverse complement strand
CCCTTGATCCACGCGAAGGGAAACGTGACACTGCTGCTACAGCTCGGGAGGAAAGCGCACGTGCATGCCCCCATGCGAGACGAGGACTGACTCCCCTGGGGAGACTCCGGACGTACCCCAAGATCCATGTCAGCACTGGAGAGGAATCCTCAGGTTCCGGCACGACTCCACGCAAAGGTCTTAGGCCCGGGCATCGAAGGGAGAGGATTCCGAGAGGCCCTCAAGCAACTCGCATGGGGACTGGCCTTTCCTGAGGCCCAGAGCGGGTCCCTGAGGTCCCATCTTAAGTCGAGAGCACTGCCAAACTCGAGAAAATCCAGGAGGTTCTCCCCTCCAGGAGAGATGAGGCCCATTTGCGCTGAGGCTTCTCGAGGCTAATCACACCTAACCTCTGGAACTTCCAAAGGGTCCTTCACACCTTGATGCAACTCAAGAAGTTACCCGAAATACCCGTCTCCACTCGAGAGCAAACACGAGAGTTCCGCCCACATCCAGAGGAGCCCCGTTTCCGCCTCCTAGCTCGAGAGGAGGGATCCTTTCCCTGCGTGGTCGGGAAGGAATTCCCCGGCGTTTCCGTCGCATCTCAAGAGGAGGCGCTCTCCACAGAAAGGCGAGAGGAACTCCAGGGTCGTGCAACCATTCCCAGAGTCCCCCAGATGTCTCAGTCCATTCCAGGGAAACCTGTTTTCCCTACACTGCCTTGACTTTTCAAGCCGAGGATCGACTCACACCACGGTGGCACTTGGGACAGCCCTGTGGGAAAGCCTCGTGGGAAAGCCTCGTGGGAAAGCCTCGAGGGAAAGCCACAGATCACTTTATCCAAGCAAAGGGAAGCGTGACACTGCTGTTAGAGCTCGGGAGGAAAGCGCACGTGCATGTCCCCACTCGAGACGAGGACTGACTCTTCTCGGGAGACTCCAGAAGTACCCCAAGATCCATGTCAGCACTGCAAGGAATCCTCAGATTCCGGCACCGAGTCCACACAAGATCTTAGGCCCCGGCATCGACGGGAGAGGAATCCCGAGAGGCCCCCGAGAAACTCGATGGGGACTGGCCTTTCCTGAGGCCACCAGAGCGGGTCCCTGAGGTCCCCGTCGTAAGTCGAGAGCACCTGCCGCAACTCGAGAAAATACAGGAGGTTCTCCCCTCCAGGCGAGATGAGGCCCATTTCCGCTGAGGCTTCTTGAGGCTAATCACATCTAACATCTGGAACTTCCAAAGGGTCCTTCACACCCTTGCTGCAACTCAAGAAGTTCCCTGATATACCCGTCTCCACTGAAGAGGAAGCACGAGAGTCCGTCCCACTTCCAGAGGAGCCCCGTTTCTGCCTCCTAGCTCGAAACGAGGGATCCTTTCCTGCGTGGTCGGGAAAGAATTCCCGGTGTTCCCATCGCATCTCAAGAGGAGGCACTCTCCAAAGGAAAGGCCTGAGGAACTCCAGGGTCGTGCCACCATTCCCAGAGTTCCCCAGATGTCTCAGTCCATTCCAGGGAAAACTGTTTTCCCTGCACTGCCTCGACTTTCAAGCCGAGGATCGACTCACACCACGGTGGCACATGGGACAGCCCTGTGGGAAAGCCTCGTGGGAAAGCCTCCTGGGAAAGCCTCGAGGGAAAGCCACAGATCCCTTGATCCACGGAAACGGAAGCGTGAAACTGCAGCTACAGCTCGTGAGGAAAGCGCACGTGCATGCCCCCACACGAGACGAGGACTGACTCCCTTGGGGAGACTCCAGAAGTACCCCAAGATCCATGTCAGCACTGGAGTAGGAATCCTCAGGTTCCGGCACCGACTCCACACAAGGTCTTATTCCCCGGCATCGACGGGAGAGGAATCCCGAGAGGCCCCCGAGCAACACGCATGGGGACTGGCCTTTCCTGAGGCCACCAGAGCGGGTCCCTGAGGTCCCCGTCGTAAGTCGAGAACACCTGAAGCAACTCGAGAAAATCCAGGAAGTTTCTCCCCTCCAGGCGAGATGAGGCCCATTTCCACTGAGGACTCTCGAGGCTAATCATATCTAACATCGGGAAATTCCAAAGGGTCCTTCACACCCTTGTTGCAACTCAAGATGTTCCCCTACATACCCGTCTCCACTCGAGAGGAAGCACGAGAGTCCCGCCCACATCCAGAGGATCCCCGTTTCCGCCTCATAGCTCGAGAGTAGGAATCCTTTTCCTGCGTGGTGGGGAAAGAATTCCCCACGTTCCCGTCGCATCTCAAGTGGACGCGCTCTCGACAGGAAAGGCGAGAGGAACTCCAGGGTCGTGCCACCATTCCCAGAGTCCCCAGATTTCTCAGTCCATTCCAGGGAAACCTGTTTTCCCTGCACTGCCTCCACTTTCAAGCCGAGGATCGACTCACACCACGGTGGCACGTGGGACAGCCCTGTGGGAAAGCCTCGTGGGAAAGCCTCGTGGGAAAGCCTCGAGGGAAAGCTACAGATCCCTTGATCACCGCGAAGGGAAGCGCGACCCTGCTGCTACAGCTCGGAAGGAAAGCCCACGTGCATGCCCCCACTCGAGACGAGGACTGACTCCTCTGGGGAGACTCCAGAAGTACCTCAAGATCCATGTCAGCACTGGAGAAGAATCCTCAGGTTTTGGCCCCGACTCCACACAAGGTCTTAGGCCCTGACATCGACGGGAGAGGAATCCCGAGAGGCCCCCGAGCAACTCGCATGGGGACTGGCCTTTCCTGAGGCCACCAGAGCGGGTCCCTGATGTCCCCGTAGTAAGTCGAGAGAACCTGCCGCAACTCGAGAAAATTCAGGAGGTTCTACCCTCCAGGCGAGATGAGGCCCATTTCCGATGAGGCGTCTCGAGGCTAATCACACCTAACCCCTGGAACTTCCAAAGGGTCTTTCACACCCTTGCAGCAACTCAAGAAGTTCCCCGACATACCCGTCTCCACTCGAGAGGAAGCACGAGAGTCCCGCCCACATCCAGAGGAGCCCCGTTTCCGCCTCCTAGCTCCAGAGGTGGGATCCTTTCGCTGCGTGGTCGGGAAAGAATTCCCGGCGTTCCCGTCGCATTTCAAGAGAAGGCGCTCTCCACAGGAAAGGCGAGAGTAACTCCAGGGTCATGCTACCATTCCCAGAGCCCCCCAGATGTCTCAGTCCATTACAGGGAAACCCGTTTTCCCTGCACTGCCTCGACTTTCAAGCCGAGAATCGACTCACACCACGGTGGCACGTGGGACAGCCCTGTGGGAAAGCCTCGTGGGAAAGCCTCGAGGGAAAGCCACAGATCCCTTGATCCACGCGAAGGGAAGCGTGACACTGCTGCTTCAGCTCGGGAGCAAATCTCACGTGGATGCCCCAACTCGAGACGAGGACTGAGTCCCCTGGGTAGGCTCCAGAAGTTCCCCAAGATCCATGTCAGCACTGGAGAGTAATCCTAAGGTTTCGACACCAATTCCACACATGGTCTTAAGCCCCGGCATCGACGGGAGAGGAATCCCGAGAGGGCCCCTGAGCAACTCACATGGGGTTTGGCCTTTCCTGAGGCCACCAGAGCAGGTCCCTGAGGTCCCTGTCGTAAGTCGAGAGCACCTGCCGCAACTCGAGAAAATCCAGGAGGTTCTCCCCTCCAGGGGAGATGAGGACCATTTCCGCTAAGGCTTCCAGAGGCTAATCACACCTAAATTCTGGAACTTCCAAAGGGTCCTTCTCACCCTTGCTACAACTCAAGAAGTTCCCCGGCATACCCGACTCCACTCAGGATGAAGCACGAGAGTCCCGCCCACATCCAGAGGAGACCCGTTTCCGCCTCCTTGCGCGAGAGACGGGTTCCTTTCCCGGCGTGGTCGGGAAAGAATTCCCGGCGTTCCTTTCACATCTCAAGAGGAGGCACTCTCCACAGGAAAGGCGTGAGGAACTCCAGGGTTGTGCCACCATTCCCAGAGTCCTCCAGATATCTCAGTCCATTCCAGGGAAACCTGTTTTCCCTGAACTGTTTACACTTTCAAGCCGAGGATCGACTCACACCACGGTGGCACGTGGGACAGCCCTATGGGAAAGCCTCGTGGGAAAGCCTCGAGGGAAAGCCACTGATCCCTTGATCCTCGTGAAGGGAAGCGTTACAATGCTGCTACAGCTCGAGAGTAAAGCGCACTTGTATGCCCCCACTCGAGACGAGGACTGAAACCACTGGGGACAGTCCAGAAGTTCCCCAAGATCCATTTCAGAACTGGAGAGGAATCCTCAGGTTCCGGAACCGACTCCACACAATGTCTTAGGCCCCGGCATCGACGGGAGAGGAATCCCGAGAGGTCCCCGAGCAACTCGCATGGGGACTGGCCTTTCCTGAGGCCTCCAGAGCCGGTCCCTGAGGACAACGTCTTAAGTCGAGAGCACCTGCGCAACTCGAGAAAATACAGGAGGTTCTCCCCTCTAGGCGAGATGAGGCCATTTCCGCTGCGGTGTCTCGAGGCTAATCACACCTAACCTCTGGAACTTCCAAAGGGTCCTTCACACCCTTGCTGCAACTCAAGAAGTTCCCCGACTTACCCGGCTCCACTCGAGAGGAAGTACGAGAGTCCCGCCCACATTCAGAGGAGACCCGTTTCTGCCTCATAGCTCAAGAGGAGGGATCCTTTCCCTGCGTGGTCGGGAAAGAATTCCCCGTGTTCCCGTTGGCATCTCAAGAGGAGTCGCTCTCCACAGGAAAGGCGAGAGGAACTCCCAGGGTCGTGCCACCATTCCCTGAGTCCCCCAGATGTCTCCGTCCATTCCAGGGAAACCTGTTTTCCCTGCACTGACTCGACTTTCAAGCCGAGGATCGACTCACACCACGGTGGCACGTGGGACAGCCCTGTGGGAGAGCCACGAGGGAAAGCCACAGATCCTTGATCCACGCGAAGGGAAGCGTGACACTTCTGCTACAGCTCGGGAGGAAATCGCACGTGCATGCCCCCACTCGAGACGAGGACTGACTCCCCTGGGGAGACTCCAGAAGTACCCCAAGATCCATGTCAGCACTTGAGAGGAATCCTCAGGTTCTGGCACCCACTCCACACAAGGTCTTAGGCCCGGCATCGACGGGAGAGGAACCCGAGAGGCCCCGAGCAACACGCATGGGGACTGGCCATTCCTGAGGTCTCCAGAGCGGGTCCTGGGACAACGTCTTAAGTCGAGAGCACCTGCCACAACTCGAGAAAATCCAGGAGGTTCCACCTCCAGGCGAGATGAGGCCCATTTCCGCTGAGCGTCTCGAGGCTAATCACATCTACCTCTGGAACTTCCAAAGGGTCCTTCACACCCTTGCTGCAACTCAAGAAGTTCCCCGACATACCCGACTCCACCCGAGAGGAAGCACGAGAGTTCCGCCCACATCCAGAGGAGCTCCGTTTCCGCCTCCTTGCTCGAGAGACGGGTTCCTTTCGCTGCTGGTCGGGAAAGAATTCCCAGCGTTCCTGTGGCATCTCAAGTGGAGGGCACTCTCCACAGGAAAGGCGAGAGGAACTCCAGGGTCGTGCCACCATTCCCAGAGTCCTCAGATATCTCAGTCCATTCCAGGGAAACCTGTTTTCCTGCACTGTTTCGACTTTCAAGCCGAGGATCGACTCACACCACGGTGGCACGTGGGGAGAGCCCTGTGGGAAAGCGTCGTGGGAAAGCACGTGGGAAAGCCTCGAGGGAAAGCCACAGATCCTTGATCCACGCGAAGGGAAGCGTGACACTGCTGCTACAGCTCGGGAGGAAATCGCACGTGCATACGCGCCCACTCGAGACGAGGACTGACTCCCTGGGGAGACTCCAGAAGTAACCCAAGATCCATGTCAGCACTGGAGAAGAATCCTCAGGTTCTGGCACCCACTCCACACAAGGTCTTAGGCGGCAACGACGAGAGAGAATCCCGAGAGGCCCCGAGCAACTCGAAAGGGACTGGCGTTTCCTGAGGCCTCCAGAGCGGGTCCCTGAGGACAACGTCTTCAGTCGAGAGCACCTGCCGCAACTCGAGAAAATGCAGGAGTTCTACCCTCCAGGCGAGATGAGGCCCATTTCTGCTGAGGCGTCTGGAGGCTAATCACATCTAA
>NW_017203409.1:0-6037 GCF_001704415.2 Capra hircus | reverse complement strand
GTTGTTTGGGCCTGATCCTGCGTGTCTGGGTTCCTGCCCACAGCCCCAACTCAGGGAAGCAGCCCTGAGGCAAGACCTGCTGGAGGAGCCTGCGCCCCCGCCTGATAGGCGAGTGCACAGCCAGCAGGGAAGCGAGCCTCCTCGGGGGAAGAGGAGGCAGCAAGTCCCCGTCAAGCTGAAAATCCCTGCTTACACGAAGCTAAGTGCGACTCCAGTACGGCAGATCTCTAGCTCTGTTCAGAGGCCCGATCTGGCAGAGTTCCTGGCACCAAGATGCTCTGCCATAGGCGAGCCTTGCGCAGACTTGCCTTGCTTTAAGGCTCCCTCCCCAGGAAGGAGCAGGCTGTGTGAGGCTCGGAAACGCCACTGGCGCCTTCCTGGCTTCAGCTCTACCCCTGCCTTGCCTTTGCACTTAGGTCCAAGCGTCCTTGAGGAGGGCTTAGGGCTGGTGGGTTGCACACTGCCAAGGGCTCCAGCAGTGAAAGCTCTGTCAGAGGGAAGCGAAGGGCAACAGCAGGGCTCCTTCAGCGGTTCCTTGGCCGCCCAGACAAAGCTCCGCACGGAGAGCACCAGGTTCCAAGGGCCCCTGGCTGGGTTTTGCATCCCCACACTCCCAGAGGCTGACTCCGTGGGTGCCTAGAAAGTGTGTGAGAGACGTAGGTTCCCTAGCACTCTCCTCCCCAGCAGAGACATGTGCAGGTGGTTGGGGCCTTATCCTGCGTGTCTGGGTTCCCGCCCACAGCCTCAACTCAGGGGAAGCAGCCCCTGAGGCAAGACCTGCTGGAGGAGCCCTGCGCGCCCGCCTGATAGGCGAGAGCACAGCCAGCAGTGTAGCGAGCCTCCTCGGGAGAAGAGGAGGCAGCCGAGCCCAGTCAAGAGGAAAGCCCTGCTTGCACGGAGCTAAGTGGGCCTCCAGTACGGCAGAGCTCTAGCTCTGCTCAGAGCCCCGATCTGGCAGAGTTTCTGGCGCGAGGCTGCTGGGGGGCTCGCCTTGCCCAGACTTGCCTTGCTTTTAGGCTCCCTCCCCAGGAAGGAGCTGTCTGAGCGAGCCTGGGAGACGCCACTGGTGCCTTCCTTGCCTCAGCTCCAATCCTGCCTTGCCTTTGCACATAGGTGCCAGGCGTGTTGGGGAGGGCTTAGGGGGTGGTGGGTTGCACACTGCCAAGGGCTTCAGCAGTGAGAGCTCTGTCAGAGGGAAGGGAAGGGCAACTGCAGGGCTCCTCCAGCGGTTTCTAGGCCGCCTAGAATCAGCGCCGCACCGAGAGCACCAGGCTCCCAGGGCCCCTGGCTGGGGTTTTCAGCCCCGCACACACGGAGGCTGATTCCTTGGGTGCCCAGAAAGTGTATGACAGACGTAGGTTCCCTAGCACTCTCCTCCCCAGCAGAGACATGTGCAGGTGTTTGGGCCTGATCCTGCGTGTCTGGGTTCCTGCCCACAGCCCCAACTCAGGGGAAGCAGCCCCTGAGGCAAGACCTGCTGGAGGAGCCCTGCGCCCCCGCCTGATAGGCGAGTGCACAGCCAGCAGGGAAGCGAGCTCCTCGGGGAAGAGGAGGCAGCAAGTCCCCGTCAAGCTGAAATCCCTGCTTACACGAAGCTAAGTGCGACTCCAGTACGGCAGATCTCTAGCTCTGTTCAGAGGCCCGATCTGGCAGAGTTCCTGGCACCAAGATGCTCTGCCATAGGCGAGCCTTGCGCAGACTTGCCTTGCTTTAAGGCTCCCTCCCCAGGAAGGAGCAGGCTGTGTGAGGCTCGGAAACGCCACTGGCGCCTTCCTGGCTTCAGCTCTACCCCTGCCTTGCCTTTGCACTTAGGTCCCAAGCGTCCTTGAGGGGGCTTAGGGGCTGGTGGGTTGCACACTGCCAAGGGCTCCAGCAGTGAAAGCTCTGTCAGAGGAAGCGAAGGGCAACAGCAGGGCTCCTTCAGCGGTTCCTTGGCCGCCCAGACAAAAGCTCCGCACGGAGAGCACCAGGTTCCAAGGGCCCCTGGCTGGGGTTTTGCATCCCCACACTCCCAGAGGCTGACTCCGTGGGTGCCTAGAAAGTGTGTGAGAGACGTAGGTTCCCTAGCACTCTCCTCCCAGCAGAGACATGTGCAGGGTTGGGGCCTTATCCTGCGCGTGTCTGGGTTCCCGCCCACAGCCTCAACTCAGGGGAAGCAGCCCCTGAGGCAAGACCTGCTGGAGGAGCCCTGCGCGCCCGCCTGATAGGCGAGAGCACAGCCAGCAGTGTAGCGAGCCTCCTCGGAGAAGAGGAGGCAGCCGAGCCCAGTCAAGAGGAAAGCCCTGCTTGCACGGAGCTAAGTGGGCCTCCAGTACGGCAGAGCTCTAGCTCTGCTCAGAGCCCCGATCTGGCAGAGTTTCTGGCGCGAGGCTGCTCGGCCGGGGCTCGCCTTGCCCAGACTTGCCTTGCTTTTAGGCTCCCTCCCAGGAAGGAGCTGTCTGAGCGAGCCTGGGAGACGCCACTGGTGCCTTCCTTGCCTCAGCTCCAATCCTGCCTTGCCTTTGCACATAGGTGCCAGGCGTGGTTGGGGAGGGCTTAGGGGTGGTGGGTTGCACACTGCCAAGGGCTTCAGCAGTGAGAGCTCTGTCAGAGGGAAGGGAAGGGCAACTGCAGGGCTCCTCCAGCGGTTTCTAGGCCGCCTAGAATCAGCGCCGCACCGAGAGCACCAGGCTCCCAGGGCCCCTGGCTGGGGTTTTCAGCCCCGCACACACGGAGGCTGATTCCTTGGGTGCCCAGAAAGTGTATGACAGACGTAGGTTCCCTAGCACTCTCCTCCCCAGCAGAGACATGTGCAGGTGGTTGGGGCCTGATCCTGCGTGTCTGGGTTCCTGCCCACAGCCCCAACTCAGGGGAAGCAGCCCCTGAGGCAAGACCTGCTGGAGGAGCCCTGCGCCCCCGCCTGATAGGCGAGTGCACAGCCAGCAGGGAAGCGAGCCTCCTCGGGGGAAGAGGAGGCAGCCCAGCCCCGTCAAGTTGAAAGCCCTGCTTGCACGGAGCTAAGTGCGCCTCCAGTACGGCAGAGCTCTAGCTCTGCTCAGAGCCCCGATCTGGCAGAGTTCCTGGCGCGAGGCTGCTCTGCCGGGGGCTAGCCTTGCCCAGACTTGCCTTGCTTTTAGGCTGCCTCTCCAGGAAGGAGCAGGCAGCAGGAGCCTGGGAGTCGCCACTGGCGCCTTTCTTGCCTCAGCTCCAATCCTGCCTTGCCTTTGCACTTAGGTCCCAGTCCTCCTTAAGGAGAGCTTAGGGGCTGGTGGGTTGCACACTGCCAAGGGCTCCAGCAGTGAGAATTCTGTCAGAGGGAAGGGAAGGGCAACTGCAGGGCTCCTCCAGCGGTTGCTTGGCCGCCCAGATTCAGCGCCACACGGAGAGCACCAGGCTCCCAGGTCCCCTGGCTGGGGTTTTCAGCCCCGCACACACGGAGGCTGATTCCTTGGGTGCCCAGAAAGTGTATGACAGACGTAGGTTCCCTAGCACTCTCCTCCCCAGCAGAGACATGTGCAGGTGTTTGGGGCCTGATCCTGCGTGTCTGGGTTCCTGCCCACAGCCCCAACTCAGGGAAGCAGCCCCTGAGGCAAGACCTGCTGGAGGAGCCCTGCGCCCCGCCTGATAGGCGAGTGCACAGCCAGCAGGGAAGCGAGCCTCCTCGGGGAAGAGGAGGCAGCAAGTCCCCGTCAAGCTGAAATCCCTGCTTACACGAAGCTAAGTGCGACTCCAGTACGGCAGATCTCTAGCTCTGTTCAGAGGCCCGATCTGGCAGAGTTCCTGGCACCAAGATGCTCTGCCATAGGCGAGCCTTGCGCAGACTTGCCTTGCTTTAAGGCTCCCTCCCCAGGAAGGAGCAGGCTGTGTGAGGCTCGGAAACGCCACTGGCGCCTTCCTGGCTTCAGCTCTACCCCTGCCTTGCCTTTGCACTTAGGTCCCAAGCGTCCTTGAGGAGGGCTTAGGGCTGGTGGGTTGCACACTGCCAAGGGCTCCAGCAGTGAAAGCTCTGTCAGAGGGAAGCGAAGGGCAACAGCAGGGCTCCTTCAGCGGTTCCTTGGCCGCCCAGACAAAGCTCCGCACGGAGAGCACCAGGTTCCAAGGGCCCCTGGCTGGGTTTTGCATCCCCACACTCCCAGAGGCTGACTCCGTGGGTGCCTAGAAAGTGTGTGAGAGACGTAGGTTCCCTAGCACTCTCCTCCCCAGCAGAGACATGTGCAGGTGGTTGGGGCCTTATCCTGCGTGTCTGGGTTCCCGCCCACAGCCTCAACTCAGGGGAAGCAGCCCCTGAGGCAAGACCTGCTGGAGGAGCCCTGCGCGCCCGCCTGATAGGCGAGAGCACAGCCAGCAGTGTAGCGAGCCTCCTCGGGGAGAAGAGGAGGCAGCCGAGCCCAGTCAAGAGGAAAGCCCTGCTTGCACGGAGCTAAGTGGGCCTCCAGTACGGCAGAGCTCTAGCTCTGCTCAGAGCCCCGATCTGGCAGAGTTTCTGGCGCGAGGCTGCTCGGCCGGGGGGCTCGCCTTGCCCAGACTTGCCTTGCTTTTAGGCTCCCTCCCCAGGAAGGAGCTGTCTGAGCGAGCCTGGGAGACGCCACTGGTGCCTTCCTTGCCTCAGCTCCAATCCTGCCTTGCCTTTGCACATAGGTGCCAGGCGTGGGGAGGGCTTAGGGGTGGTGGGTTTGCACACTGCCAAGGGCTTCAGCAGTGAGAGCTCTGTCAGAGGGAAGGGAAGGGCAACTGCAGGGCTCCTCCAGCGGTTTCTAGGCCGCCTAGAATCAGCGCCGCACCGAGAGCACCAGGCTCCCAGGGCCCCTGGCTGGGGTTTTCAGCCCCGCACACACGGGAGGCTGATTCCTTGGTGCCCAGAAAGTGTATGACAGACGTAGGTTCCCTAGCACTCTCCTCCCCAGCAGAGACATGTGCAGGTGTTGGGGCCTGATCCTGCGTGTCTGGGTTCCTGCCCACAGCCCCAACTCAGGGGAAGCAGCCCCTGAGGCAAGACCTGCTGGAGGAGCCCTGCGCCCCCGCCTGATAGGCGAGTGCACAGCCAGCAGGAAGCGAGCCTCCTCGGGGAAGAGGAGGCAGCCCAGCCCCGTCAAGTTGAAAGCCCTGCTTGCACGGAGCTAAGTGCGCCTCCAGTACGGCAGAGCTCTAGCTCTGCTCAGAGCCCCGATCTGGCAGAGTTCCTGGCGCGAGGCTGCTCTGCCGGGGGCTAGCCTTGCCCAGACTTGCCTTGCTTTTAGGCTGCCTCTCCAGGAAGGAGCAGGCAGCAGGAGCCTGGGAGTCGCCACTGGCGCCTTTCTTGCCTCAGCTCCAATCCTGCCTTGCCTTTGCACTTAGGTCCCAGTCCTCCTTAAGGAGAGCTTAGGGGCTGGTGGGTTGCACACTGCCAAGGGCTCCAGCAGTGAGAATTCTGTCAGAGGGAAGGAAGGGCAAACTGCAGGCTCCTCCAGCCGTTGCTTGGCCGCCCAGATTCAGCGCCACACGGATGAGCACCAGGCTCCCAGGTCCCTGGCTGGGGTTTTCAGCCCCGCACACACGGAGGCTGATTCCTTGGGTGCCAGAAAGTGTATGACAGACGTAGGTTCCCTAGCACTCTCCTCCCCAGCAGAGACATGTGCAGGTGTTTTGGGCCTGATCCTGCGTGTCTGGGTTCCTGCCCACAGCCCCAACTCAGGGGAAGCAGCCCCTGAGGCAAGACCTGCTGGAGGAGCCCTGCGCCCCCGCCTGATAGGCGAGTGCACAGCCAGCAGGGAAGCGAGCCTCCTCGGGGGAAGAGGAGGCAGCAAGTCCCCGTCAAGCTGAAATCCCTGCTTCACGAAGCTAAGTGCGACTCCAGTACGGCAGATCTCTAGCTCTGTTCAGAGGCCCGATCTGGCAGAGTTCCTGGCACAAGATGCTCTGCCATAGGCGAGCCTTGCGCAGACTTGCCTTGCTTTAAGGCTCCCTCCCAGGAAGGGCAGGCTGTGTGAGGCTCGGAAACGCCACTGGCGCCTTCCTGGCTTCAGCTCTAACCCCTGCCTTGCCTTTTGCACTTAGGTCCCAAGCGTCCTTGAGGAGGCTT
>NW_017203408.1:0-6037 GCF_001704415.2 Capra hircus | reverse complement strand
CCTCTTGAGTGGAGACGGGTATGTCGGGAACTTCTTGAGTTGCAGCAAGGGTGTGAAGGACCCTTTGGAAGTTCCAGATGTTAGATGTGATTAGCCTCGAGACGCCTCAGCGGAAATGGGCCCTCATCTCGCCTGGAGGGGAGAACCTCCTGGATGTTCTCGGAGTTGCGGCAGGTGCTCTGGTCTTAAGACGGGGACCTCAGGGACCCGATGGTGGCCTCAGGAAAGGCCAGTCCCATGCAAGTTGCTCGGGGCCCTCTCGAGATTCCTCTCCGTCGATGCCGGGGGCCTAAGACCCTGTGTGGAGTCGGTGCCGGAACCTGAGGTTTCCTCTCCAGTGCTGACATGGATCTTGGGGTACTTCTGGAGTCTCCCCAGGGAGTTAGTCGTCGTCTTGTGTGGTGGCATGAACGTGCACTTTCCTCCCGAGCTGTAGCAGCAGTGCAACGCTTCCCTTCGCGTGATCAAGGGATCTGTGGGCTTTTCCGAGCTTTCCCACGAGGCTTTCCCACAGGGCTGTTCCACGTGCCATCGTGGTGTGAGTCGATCCTCGGCTAAGAAATTCGAGGCAGTGCAGGGAAAAACAGGTTTCCCTGAAATGGACTGCGACATCTGGGGGACTCTGGAATGGTGGCACGACCCTGGAGTTCCTCTCGCCTTTCCTGTGGAGAGCGCCTCCTCTTGAGATGCGACAGGAACGCCGGGAATTCTTTCCCGAACACGCAGGGAAAGTATCCCTCCTCTCGAGATAGGAGGCGGAAACGGGGCTCCTATGGATGTGGGCGGATCTCTGGTGCTTCCTCTCGAGTGGAGACGGGTATGTCGGGGAACTTCTTGAGTTGCAGCAAGGGTGTGAAGGGTCCTTTGGAAGTTCCAAAGGTTAGGTGTGATTAGCCTCGAGACGCCTCAGCGGAAATGGGCCTCATCTCGCCTGGAGGGGAGAACCTCCTGGATGTACTCAAGTTGCGGCAGGTGCTCTCGACTTACGACGGGGACTTCAGGGACCCACTCTGGTGGCCTCAGGAAAGCCAGTCCCCATGCGAGTTGCTCGGGGTCCTCTCGGGATTCTTCTCCCGTCGATGCCGGGGCCTAAAACCTTGTGTGGAGACGGTGCGGAACCTGCGGATTCCTCTCCAGTGCTGACATGGATCTTGGGGTATTCTGGAGTCTCCCCAGGGGAGTCAGTCCCTCGTCTCGAGTGGGGGCAATGCACGTGCGCTTTCCTCCCGAGCTGTAGCAGCAGTGTCACGCTTCCCTTCGCCTGGATCAAGGGATCTGTGGCCTTTCCCTTGAGGCTGTCACACGAGGCTTTCCCAGGAGGCTTTCCCACAGGGGCTGTCCCACGTGCCACCGTGGTGTGAGTCGATCCTCGGCTTGAAAGTCGCGGCAATCGAGGGAAAACAGATTTCCCTGGAATGGACTTAGACATCTGCGGGACTCTGGGAATGGTGGCAAGGCCCGGGAGTTCCTCTCGCCTTCCAGTGGAGAGTGCCTCCTCTTGAGATGCGACGAGAACGCCGGGAATACTTTCCCGACCACGCAGGGAAAGGATCCCTCCTCTCTAGCTTGGAGGCGGAAACGGGGCTCCTCTGGATGTGGGCAGGACTCTCTGCTCGCTCTCGAGTAGAGACGGGAATATTGGGGGACTTCTTGAGTTGCAGCAAGGGTGTGAAGGACCCTTTTGGAAGTTCCAGAGGTTAGGTGTGATTAGCCTCCAGACGCCTCAGCAGAAATGGGCCTCATCTCGCCTGAAGGGGAGAACATCCTGGATTTTCTCGAGTTGCGGCAGGTGCTCTCGACTTACGACGGGACCTCAGGGACCCGCTCTGTTGCCTCAGGAAAGGACAATCCCCAAGCGAGTTGCTCGGGGGCCTCTCGGGATTCCTCTCCCGTCAATGCCGGGGCCTAAGATCTTGTGTGGAGTCGGTGTCGGAACCTGAGGATTCCTCTCCAATGCTGACATGGATCTTGGGGTACTTCTGGAGTCTCCCCAGGGGAGTCAGTCCTCGTCTCGAGGGGGGGGATGCACGTGCGCTTTCCTCCCGAACTGTAGCAGCAGTGTCGCGCTTCCTTCGCGTGGATCAAGTGATCTGTGGCTTTCCCTTGAGGCTTTCCCATGAGGCTTTCCCACGAGGCCTTTCCCACAGGGCTGTCCCACATGCCACCGTGGTGTGAGTCGATCCTCGCCTTGAAAGTCGAGGCAGTGCAGGGATACAGGTTTCCCTGGAATGGACTGAGACATGTGGGGGACTCTGGGAATGGTGGCACGACCCTGGAGTTCCTCTCGCCTTTCCTGTGGAGAGCGCCTCCTCTTGGAGATGGGACGGGAACGCCGGGAATCTTTCCCCACCAGGCAGGGAAAGGATTCCTCCTCTCGAACTAGGAGGCGGAAACAGGGCTCCTCTGGATGTTGGCGGAACTCTCGGTGCTTCCTCTCGAGTGGAGACGGTTATGTCGGGGAACTTCTTGAGTTGCAGCAAGGGTGTGAAGGACCCTTTGGAAGTTCCAGATGATAGATGTGATTAGCCTCGAGACGCCGCAGTGGAAATTCCTCTCCAGTGCTGACATGGATCTTGGGGTACTTCTGGAGTCTCCCCAGTGGAGTCAGCCCTCGTCTCGAGTTGGGGCATGCACTTGCCCTTTCCTCCCAAGCTGTAGCAGCAGTGTCGCGCTTCCATTCGCGAGGATCAAGGGATCTGTGGCTTTCCCTCGAGGCTTTCCCACGAGGCTTTCCCACGAGGCTTTCCCACAGGGCTGTCCTACGTGCCACCGTGGTGTGAGTCGATCCTCGTCTTGAAAGTCAAGGCAGTGCAGGGAAAACTGGTTTCCCTGGAATGGACGCAGACATTTGGGGGACTCTGGGAATGGTAGCACGACCCTGGAGTTCCTCTCGCCTTTCCTGTGGAGATCGCCTGCTCTTGAGATGCGACGAGAACACCTGGAAATCTTTCCCGACCACGCAGGGAAAGGATCCCTCCTCTCGAGCTAGGAGACGGAAACGGGGCTCCTCTGGATGTGGGGGGACTCTCGTGCTTCCTCTCGAGTGGAGACGGGTATGTCGGGGAACTTCTTGAGGTGCAGCAAGGGTGTGAAGGACCCTTTGGAAGTTCCAGAGGTTTAGGTGTGATTAGCCTCGAAACGCCTCAGCGGAAATGGGCCTCATCTCGCCTGCAGGGGAGACCTCCTGGATGTTTCTCGAGTTGCGGCAGGTGCTCTCGACTTACGACGGGGACCTCAGGGACCCGCTCTGGTGGCCTCAGGAAAGGCCAGTCCCCATGCCAGTTACTCGGGGGCCTCTCGGGATTCCTCTCCCGTCGATGCCGGGGCCTAAGACCTTGTGTGGAGTCAGTGCGGAACCTGAGTATTCCTCACCAGTGCTGACATGGATCTTGGGGTACTTCTGGAGTCTCCCCAGGGGAGTCAGTCCTCGTATCGAGTGGGGGCATGCACGTGCGCTTTCCTCTCGAGCTGTAGCAGCAGTGTCGCGCTTCCATTCGCGTGGATCAGGGGATCTGTGGCTTTCCCTCGAGGCTTTTCCCACGAGGCTTTCCCACAGGGCTGCCCACGTGCCACTGTGGTGTGAGTCGATCCTCGGCTTGAAAGTCGAGGCAGTGCAGGGAAAACAGGTTCCCTGGAATGGACTGAGATATCTGGGGGACTCTGGCAATGGTGGCACGAACCTGGAGTTCCTCTCACTTTTCCTCTGGAGAGTGCCCCCTCTTGAGATGCGACGGGAACGCCGCGAATTCTTTCCCCACCACGCAGGGAAAGGATCAAACCTCTCGAGCTAGGAGGCGGAAACGTGGCTCCTCTTGATGTGGGCGGGACTTTCCTGCTTCCTCTCGAGTGGAGACGGGTATGTCGGGGAACTTCTTGAGGTGCAGCTAGGGTGTGAAGGACCCTTTGAAAGTTCCAGAGGTAAGGTGTGATTAGCCTCGAGATACCTCAGCGGAAATGGGCCTCATGTCGCCTGGAGGGGAGAACCTCCTGGATTTTCTCGAGTTGCGGCAGGTGCTCTCGACTTACGACTGGGACCTCAGGACCCCTCTGGTGGCCTCAGGAAAGGCCAGTCCCCATGCGAGTTGCTCGGGGGCCTCTCGGGATTCCTCTCCCGTCGGTGCCGGGGCCTAAGACCTTGTGTGGAGTCAGTGCCGGAACCTGAGGATTCCTCTCCAGTGCCGACATGGATCTTCGGGGACTTCTGGAGTCTCCCCAGGGGCGTAAGTCCTCGTCTCGAGTGGGGAATGCACGTGCGCTTTCCTCCCGAGCTGTAGCTGCAGTGTCACGCTTCCCTTTGCGTGGATCAAGGGATCTGTGGCTTTCCCTCTAGACTTTCCCATGAGGCGTTCCCACGAGGCTTTCCCACAGGGCTTTCCACGTGCCACGGTGGTGTGAGTCGATCCTCGCTTTAAAGTCGAGGCAGTGAAGGGAAAACAGTTTTCCCTGGAATGGACTGAGACATCTGGGGGACTCAGGGAATGGTGGCACGACCCTCGAGTTCCTCTCGCGCTTTCCTGTGGAGAGCGCCTCCTCTTGAGATGCCAAGGGAACGCCGGAAATTCTTTCCCCACCACGCAGGGAAAGGATCCCTCCTCTCGAGCTAGCAGGCGGAAACGGGACCACTCTGGATATGGGCGGGACTCTCGGATTCCTCTTGAGTGGAGACGGGTATGTCAGGGAACTTCTTGAGTTGCAGCAAGGGTGTGAAGGACCCTTTTTGGAAGTTCCAGAGTTTAAGTGTGATTACCCTCTTGTTGCCACAGCGGAAATGGGCCTCATGTCGGCTGGAGGGGAGAACATCCTGGATTTTCTCGAGTTGCGGCAGGTGCTCTCGACTTACGATGGGGTCCTCAGGGACCCGCTCTGGTGGCCTCAGGAAAAGGCCAGTCCCCATGCGTGTTGCACGGGGGCCTCTCGGGATTCCTCTCCTGTCGATGCCGGGCCTAAGATCTTGTGTGGAGTCGGTGCCGGAACCTGAATATTCCTCTCCAGTGCTGACATGGATCTTGGGTACTTCTGGAGTCTCCCCAGGGCAGTCAGTCCTCTACTCAAGTGGGGGCATGCACGTGCGCTTTCCTCCCGAGCTGTAACAGCAGAGTCACGCTTCCCTTCGCGTGAACAACGGATCTGTGGCTTTCCCTCGAGGCTTTCCCAAGAGGCTATCACTCGAGGCTTCCCACAGGGGTGTCCACGTGCCACCGTGGTGTGAGTCGATCCTCGCTTGAAAGTCGAGGCAGTGCAGGGAAAACAGGTTTCCCTGGAATGGACTGAGACATCCAGGGGACTCTGGGAATGGTGGCACGACCCTGGAGTTCCTCTCACGTTTCCGGTGGAGAGCGGCCTCCTCTTGAGATGCTACTGGAACGCCGGGAATTCTTTCCCGACCACGCAGGGAAAGGATCCTCCTCTCGGGCTAGGAGCTGAATCGGGGATCCTCTGGATGTTGGCGGGACTCTCGTGCTTCCTCTCGAGTGCAGACGGGTATGTCGGGGAACTTCTAGAGTTGCAGCAAGGGTGTGAAGGACCCTTTGGAAGTTCCAGAGGTACGGTGTGATTAGCCTCGAGATACCTGAGGGGAAATAGGTCTCAGCTCGCCTGGAGGGAGAACCTCCTGGATTTTCTCGAGTTGCGGCAGGTGCTCTCGACTTACGACGGGGACCTCAGGGACCGCTCTGGTGGCCTCAGGAAAGGCCAGTCCCCATGCGAGTTGCTCTGGGGCCTCTCGGGATTCCTCTCCCGTTGATGCAGGGGCCTAAGACCTTGTGTGGAGTCGGTGCCGGAACCTGAGGATTCCTCTCCAGTGCTGACATGGATCTTGGGTACTTCTGGAGTCACCCCAGGGGTGTCAGTCCTCGTCTCGAGTGGGGCCATGCACGTGCGCTTTCCTCCCGAGTTTTTAGCAGCAGTGTCACGCTTCCCCTTCGCGTGGATCAAGGATCTGTGGCTTTCCCTCCAGGCTTTCCCACGAGGCTTTCCCACAGGGCTGCCCCACGTGCCACTGTGGTGTGAGTCGAGTCTTTTCCACGAGCTTTCCCAC
>NW_017203407.1:0-6037 GCF_001704415.2 Capra hircus | reverse complement strand
CGTGGAAAATGTTGCCCGGGACTCTGGTGTGAGTCCGTTTCGTAAGAGCCAACTGCGCTAGACTACCTTGTGGGGATACTGGCTTTCCTGAGGCCGCCACCGGAGCCGGGTCGCCTGAAACATCAGCGGAGCCCCGTTTCCGCCTCCTAGCTCGAGAGGAGGGATCCTTTCCCTGCGTGGTCGGGAAAGAATTCCCGGTGTTCCCGTCGCATCTCAAGAGGAGGCACTCTCCACAGGAAAGGCGAGAGGAACTCCAGGGTCGTGACACAATTCCCAGAGGCGCCAGATTTCTCAGTCCATTCCAGGGAAACCTGTTTTCCCTGCCTGCCTCGACTTTCAAGCCGAGGATCGACTCACACAACGGTGGCAGGTGGGACCGCCCTGTGGGAAAGCCTTGTGGAAAAGCCTCCTGGGAAAGCCTCGTGGGAAAGCCTCAAAGGAAAGCCACAGATCCCTTGATCCACGCGAAGGGAAGCGAGACACTGCTGCTAAAGCTGGGAGAAAAGCACACGTGCATACCCTCACTCGAGAGGAAGACTGACTCCCCTGGGGAGACTCCAGTAGTAACCCAAGATCCATGTCAGCACTGGAGAGGAATCCTCAGGTTCGGGCACCGTCTCCACACAAGGTCTTAGGCCCCGGCATCGACGGGAGAGGAATCCTGAGAGGCCCCCGAGCAATTCACATGGGGACTGGCCTTTCCTGAGGCCACCAGAGCGGGTCCCTGAGGTCCCCGTCGTAAGTCGAGAGCACCTGCCGCAACTCGAGAAAATTCAGGAGGTTTCTCCCTCCAGGGAGATGAGGCCCATTTCGGCTGAGGCATCTAGAGGCTAATCACACCTAACCTCTGGAACTTTCAAAGGGTCCTTCACACCCTTACTGCAACTCAAGAAGTTCCCCGAATTACCCGTCTCCACTCGAGAGGAAGCACGAGAGTCCCGCCCACATCCAGAGGAGACCCATTGCTGACTCCTATCTCGAGAGGAGGGATCCTTTCACTGCTTTGTCGGGAAACAATTCCCAGCGTTCCCGTCGCATGTCAAGAGGAGGCGCTCTCCACAGGAAAGGCGAGAGGAACTCCAGGGTCCTGCCACCATTCCCATGGTCCCCCAGATGTTTCAGTCCATTACAGGGAAACCTGTATTCCCTGCTCAGCCTCGACTTTCAAGCCAGAGGATCGACTCACACCACTGTGGCACGTGGGACAGCCCTGTGGGAAAGCCTCCTGGGAAAGCCTCGAGGGAAAGCCACAGATCCCTTGATCCACGCCAATGGGAAGCGCGACACTGCTGCTACAGCTCGGGAGGAAATAGCACCTGCATGCCCCCAATGGAGATGAGGACTGACTCCCCTGGGGAGACACCAGAAGGCCCCCAAAATCCATGTCAGCACTGGAGAGGAATCCTCAGTTTCCGGCGCCGACTCCACACAAGGTCTGAGGCCCGGCCATCGACGGGAGAGGAATCCCGAGAGGCCCCCGAGCAACTCTCTTGGGGACTGGCCTTTCCTGTGGCCAAAAGAGCGGGTCCCTGAGTTCCCCATCGCAAGTCGAGAGCACCTGCAGCAACTCGAGAAAATCCAGGAGGTTCTCCCCTACAGGCGAGATGACGCCCATTTCCACTGAGGCGTTTCGAGGCTAAACACACCTAACCTCTGGAACTTCCAAAGGGACCTTCACATCCTTGCTGCAACTCAAGAAGTTCCCCGACATTCCTGTCTCCACTCGAGAGCAAGCACGAGAGTCCCGCCCACATCCAGAGGAGTCCCGTTTCCGCCTCCAAGCTCGAGAGGAGAGATTCTTTGCCTTCGTGGACGGGAAAGAATTCCCGGCGTTCCCATCGGCATCTCAATAGCAGGCGCTCTCCACAGGAAAGGCGAGAGGAACTCCAGGGTCGTGCCACCATTCCCAGAGTCCCCCAGATGTCTCGGTCCATTCCAGGGAAACCTGTTTTCCCTGTACTGCCTCGACTTTCAAGCCGAGGATCGACTCACACCACTGTGGCACGTGGGACAGCCCTGTGGGAAAGCCTCGTTGGAAATCCTCGTGGGGAAGCCTCGAGGGAAAGCCACAGATCCCTTGATCTACCGAAGGGAAGCGTGAAACTGCTGCTACAGCTCGGCAGGAAAGTGCACGTGCATGTCCCCACTCGAGACGAGGACTGACTCCCCTGGGGAGACTCCAGAAGTAAACCAAGATCCATGTCAGCACTGGAGAAGAATCCTCAGGTTCTGGCACTGACTCCACACAAGGTCTTAGGCCCCAGCATCGATGGGAGAGGAATCCCGAGAGGCCCCCGAGCAACTCGCATGGGGACTGGCCTTTCCTGAGGCCACCAGAGCGGGTCCCTGAGGTCCCCGTCTTAAGTCGAGAGAACCTGCCGCAACTCGAGAAAATCCAGGAGGTTCTCCACTCTAGGCGAGATGAGGCCCATTTCCGCTGAGGCGTCTCGAGGCTAATCACATCTGACATCTGGAACTTCCAAAGGGTCCTTCACACCCTGGCTGCAACTCAAGAAGTTTCCCGACATACCCGTCTCCACTGGAGAAGAAGGACGAGAGTCCCGCCCACATCCAGAGGGGCACCGTTTCCACCTCCTAGCTCGAGAGGAGGGATCCTTTCCCTGCGTGGTGGGGAAAGAATTCCCGGCGTTTCCGTCGCATCTCAAGAGGAGGCTTTCTCCACAGGAAAGGCGAGAGGAACTCCAGGGTCGTGCCACCATTCCCAGAGTCCCCGAGATATCTCAGTCCATTCCAGGGAAACGTGTTTCCCTGCACTGTCTCCACTTTCAAGCCGAAGATCGACTCACACCACGGTGCCACGTGGGACAGCCCTGTGGGAAAGCCTCGTGGGAAAGCCTCGTGGGAAAGCCTCGTGGGAAAGCCTCGAGGGAAAGCCACAGCTCCCTTGATCCACTCGATGGGAAGCGTGACACTGCTGGTAAATCTCGGGGGCAAAGCGCACAGTGCATGCCCCCAACTCGAGACGAGGAACTGACGCCACTGGCGAGACTCCAGAAGTACCCCAAGATCCATGTCAGCACTGGAGAGGAATCCTCAGGTTCCGGCACTGACTCCACACAAGGTCTTAGGCCCCAGCATCGACGGGAGAATAATCCCGAGAGGCCCCCAAACAACTCGCATGGGGACTGGCCTTTCCTGAGGCCACCAGAGCGGGTCCCTGAGGTCCCCGTCGTAAGTCGACAGCACCTGCCACAACTCGAGAAAATCCAGGAGGTTCTCCCCTCCAGGCGAGATGAGGCCCATTTCCGCTGAGGCGTCCTGAGGCTAATCACACCTAACCTCTGGAACTTCCAAAGGGTCCTTCACACCCTTGCTGCAACTCAAGAAGTTCCCCACATACCAGTATACACTCGAGAGGAAGCACGAGAGTCCCGCCAACATCTAGAGGAGCCCCGTTTCCGCCTCCTAGCTAGAGGAGGGATCCTTTCCCTGCCTGGTCTGTCAAGAATTCCCGGCATTCCTGTCGCATCTCAAGAGGAAGCGCTCTCCCCAGGAAAGGCGAGAGGTATTCCAGGGTCGTGCCACCATTCCCAAAGTCCCCCAGATGTTTCAGTCCATTCCAGGGAAACCTGTTTTCCCTGCATTGCCTCGACTTTCAAACCGAGGATCGACTCACACCACAGTGGCACGTGGGTCAGCTCTGTGGGAAAGCCTCGTGGGAAAGCCTCTTGGGAAAGCCTCGAGGGAAAGCCACAGATCCCTTGATCCACGCAAAGGGAAGCGAGATACTGCTACTACAGCTCAGGAGGAAAGCGCACATGCATGCCCCCACTGGATACGAGGACTGACTCCCCTGGGGAGACACCAGAAGTACCCCAAAATCCATTTCAGCACTGTAGAGGAATCCTCAGGTTACGGCACCGAATCCACACAAAGTCTTAGGCCGCGGCATCGACGGGAGAGGAATCCCGAGAGGCCCCCGAGCACCTCGCATGGGGACTGGCCTTTC
Organism: Capra hircus; assembly: GCF_001704415.2. NCBI lineage: Eukaryota > Metazoa > Chordata > Mammalia > Artiodactyla > Bovidae > Capra > Capra hircus. Next base: position 2,067 of record NW_017203407.1, on the reverse strand, counting down.
CAGGGACCACCAGAGCGGGTCCCTGAGATCCCCATCATAAGTCGAGAGAACCTGCCGCAACTCGAGAAAATCCAGGAGGTTCTCCCCTCCAGGCGAGATGAGGCCCTTTTCCGCTGAGGCGTCTTGAGGCTAATCACACCAAACCCCTGGAACTTCCAAAGGGTCTTTCACACCCTTGCTGCAACTGAAGAAGTTCCCCGACATACCCGTCTCCACTCGAGAGGAAGCACGACAGTCCCGCCCACATCCAGAGGAGCCCCGTTTCCGCCTCCTAGCTAGAGAGGAGGGATCCTTTCCCTGCGTGGTCGGGAAAGAATTCCCGGCGTTCCCGTCGCATCTCAAGAGGAGGCACTCTCCACAGGAAAGGCGAGAGGAACTCCAGGGTCGTGCCATCATTCCAAGAATCCCCCAAATGTCTCAGTCCATTCCAGGGAAACCTGTTTTCCCTGCACTGCCTCGACTTTCAGGCCGAGGATCGACTCACACCACAGTGACACGTGGAACAGCCCTGGGGGAAAGCCTCGCGGGAAAGCCTCAAGGGAAAGCCTCGAGGGAAAGCCACAGATCCCTTGATCCACGCACGGGAAGCGCGATCTGCTGCTACAGCTCGGGAGGAAAGCGCACGTGCATGCCCCCACTCGAGACGAGGACTGACTCCCCTGGGGAGACTCCAGAAATACCCCAAGATCCTTGTCAGCACTGGAGAGGAATCCTCAGGTTCTGGCACCGACTCCACACAAGGTCTTAGGCCCCGGCATCGACGGGAGAGGAATCCCGAGAGACCCCCGAGCAACTCGCATGGGGACTTGCCTTTCCTGAGGCCACCAGAGCAGGTCCCTGAGGTCCCCGTCGTAAGTCGACAGCACCTGCCACAACTCGAGAAAATCCAGGAGGTTCTCCCCTCCAGGCGAGATGAGGCCCATTACCGCTGAGGCGTCTCAAGGCTAATCACACCTAACCTCTGGAACTTGCAAAGCGTCCTTCACACCCTTGCTGCAACTCAAGAAGTTCCCCCACATACCAGTATACACTCGAGACGAAGCACGAGAGTCCCGCCAACATCCAGCGGAGCCCCGTTTCCGCCTCCTAGCTCGAGAGGAGGGATCCTTTCCCTGCGTGGTCGGGAAAGAATTCCCGGTGTTCCCGTCGCATCTCAAGAGGAGGCACTCTCCACAGGAAAGGCGAGAGGAACTCCAGGGTCGTGACACATTCCCAGAGGCGCCAGATTTCTCAGTCCATTCCAGGGAAACCTGTTTTCCCTGCCCTGCCTCGACTTTCAAGCCGAGGATCGACTCACACAACGGTGGCAGCCTTGTGGAAAAGCCTCCTGGGAAAGCCTCGTGGGAAAGCCTCAAAGGAAAGCCACAGATCCCTTGATCACGCGAAGGGAAGCGGACACTGCTGCTACAGCTGGGAGAAAGCGCACGTGCATGCCCCACTCGAGACGAGGACTGACTCCCCTGGGAGACTCCAGAAGTAACCCAAGATCCATGTCAGCACTGGAGAGGAATCCTCAGGTTTCGGCACCGACTCCACACAAGGTCTTAGGCCCCGGCATCGACGGGAGAGGAATCCGAGAGGCCCCGAGCAACTCGCATGGGACTGGCCTTTCCTGAGGCCACCAGAGCGGGTCCCTGAGGTCCCCGTCGTAAGTCGAGAGCACCTGCCGCAACTCGAGAAAATTCAGGAGGTTCTCCCCTCCAGGGAGATGAGGCCCATTTCGCTGAGGCATCGAGGCTAATCACACCTAACCTCTGAACTTCCAAAGGGTCCTTCACACCCTTGCTGCAACTCAAGAAGTTCCCGACATTACCCGTCTCCACTCGAGAGAAGCACGAGATCCCGCCCCATCCAGAGGAGCCCATTGCGACTCCTATCTCGAGAGGAGGATCCTTTCCTGCTTTGTCGGGAAACAATTCCCACGTTCCGTCGCATGTCAAGAGGAGGCGCTCTCCACAGGAAGCGCGAGAGGAACTCAGGTCCTGCCACCATTCCATGGTCCCCCAGATGTTTCGTCCATTACAGGAAACTGAGGATTCCTCTCCAGTGCTGACATGGATTTTGGGG
>NW_017203406.1:0-6038 GCF_001704415.2 Capra hircus | reverse complement strand
GAGAGTTATCAAAGAGAGCCCCCCAGCATCTGGCATGGGGACTGGCCTTTGATGAAGCCACCAGAGCGGGTCCCTGACGTCCCCGTCGTAAGTCGGGAGCACCTGCGCAACTCGAGAAAATCCAGGAGGTTCTCCCCTCCAGGCGAGATGAGGCCCATTTCAATGAGGTGTCTCGAGGCTAATTACATCTAATCTCTGGAACTTCCAAAGGGTCCTTCACACCCTTGCTGCAACTCAAGAAGTTCCCCGACATTCCCATCTCCACTCGAGAGGAAACACGAGGGTCCTGCCCACATCCAGAGTAGCCCCGTTTCATCCTCCTAGCTAGAGATGAGGGATCCTTTCCCTGCTTGGTCGGGAAAGAACTTCCGGCATTCCCGTCGCATCTCAGGTGGAGGCGCTCTCCACAGGAAGGGAGAGAGGAACTCCATGGTCGTGCCATTTCAAGCGTCCCAGGATGTCTCAGTCCATTCCAGAGGATCTTGTTTTTACAGAGTGCCTAAACTTTCATGCCGAGGATCGCCTCACACCACGGTGGCACGGGGACAGCCCTGTGGAAAGCCTCGTGGAAAAGCCTCTAGGAAAAAGCCTAGAGGAAAAGCCACAGATCCATTGATCCACGCGACGGGAAGCATGACACTGCTGCTACAGCTCTGGGAGGAAGGGGCATGCGCATGCCCCCACTCGAGACGAGGACTGATTCCCCTTGGGAGACTTCAGAAGTATCCCAAAAACATGTCAGCACTGGAGAGGAATACTCAGGTTCTGGCCCCCACTCCACACAAGGTCTTGGCCCCCGGCATCTACCGGTGAGGAATCCCGAGAGGCCCTCTAGCAACTCACATGGGAACTGGTCTTTCCTAAGGCCAACAGAACGGGTCCCTGAGGTCCCCGTCGTAAGTCGAGAGCACCTGCCACAACTCGAGAAAATGAAGGAGATTCTCCCCTTCAGGCGAGATGAGGCCCATTTCCACTGAGACGTCTCGAGGCTAATCACAACCTAACCTCTGGAACTTCCAAAGGGTCCTTCACACCATAGCTGCAACTCAAGAAGTTCCACGAGAGACCCGTCGCCACTACATAGGAATCACCAGGGTACCACCCACATCCAGAGGAGCCCCAATTCCCTCCTAGCTCAATGTGAGGGATCCTTTCCCTGATTGGCCGGGAAAGAATTCCTGTCGTACCTGTCGCATCTCAAGAGGAGGCACGCTCCACAAGAAAGGTGAGAGGAACTCCAGGGTCGTTCCACCATTCCAAGAGTCCCCCAGATGTCTCAGTCCTTTCCAGAGGAACTTGTTTACCCTGCACTGCCTCGACGTTCCACCGGAGGACCGACACACACGATGGTGGCACGTGGACAGCCCTGTGGGAAAGCCTCGTGGGAAAGCCCTCGAGGGAAAACAAGAAACCCTTGATCAACCCAACGGGAAAATTGACTCTGCTCCTAATGCTCGGAGAAAAGCGCACGTGCATGCCCCCATTGGAGACGAAGATGACTCCCCTGTGGAGACTCCAGTAGTACCCCAAGATCCATGTTAGCACTGGAGAGGAAACCTCAGGTTCGGGCACCGACTCAAAACAAGGTCTTAGGCCCCGTCATCGACCGGAGAGGAATCCGAGAGGCCCCTTAGCAACTCGCAAGTCGACTGGCATTTCCTGAGTGGACCAGAGCGGGTTACATAAGTCCCGGTCGTAACTGGAGAGCACCTGCTGAAACTCGAGAAAATCCAGGAGGTTCTCCCTGCAGGCGAGATGAGGCCCATTTCCGCTGAGGCGTCTCGAGTCTAATCACACCTAACCTCTGGAACTTCCAAAGGGTCCATCACACCCTTGCTGCAACTCAAGAAGTTCACCGACATACCCGTCTCCACACGAGAGGAAGCACCAGAGACCCGCCCACATCCAGAGGAGCCCCGTTTCCGCCTCCTAGCTCGAGAGGAGGGATCCTTTCCCTGCGTAGACAGGAAAGAATTCCTGGCGTTCCTGGCGCATCTCAAGAGGAGGCGCTCTCCACAGGAAAGGCGAGAGAAACTCCAGGGTCGGCCACCATTCCCAGAGTCCCCCAGATGTCTCAGTCCATTTCAGGGAAACCTGATTTCCCTGCACTGCCTCGAATTTCTAGCCGAAGATCGACTCACACCACGATGGCACATGAAACAGCCCTGTGGGAAAGCCTCGTGGGAAAGCCACGAGGGAAAGCCACAGATCCCTTGATCCATGCAAAGGGAAGCGTGGCACTGCTGCTACAGCTCGGGAGGAAAGCGCACGTTCATGCCCCCACACAAGACGACGACTAACTCCCCTGGGGAGACTCCAGAAGTACCCCAAGATCCATGTCCACACTGGAGAGGAATCCTCCGGTTCCGGCACCGACTCCACACAAGGTCTTAGGCCCCGGCATCGAAGGGAGAGGAATCCTGAGAGGCCCCCGAGGAACTCGCATGGCTCCTGGCCCTTCCTGAGGCCACTAGAGCGGGTCCCTGAGGTCCCCGTCGTAAGTCGAGAGCACCTGCCGCAACTAGAGAAAATCCATTAGGTTCTCCCTCCAGGCGAGATGAGGCCCATTTCCGCTGAGGCGTCTCAAACGCTAATCACACCTAACCTCTGGAACTTCCAAAGGGTCCTTCACACCCTAGCTGCAACTCAAGAGGTTCCAGGAGAGACCCGTCGCCACTCCATAGGAATCACCAGGGTACCACCCACATCCAGAGGAGCCCCAAATTCCCCCTCCTGGCTCAAGATGAGGGATCCTTTCCCTGATTGGCCGGAAAAATTCCTGTCGTACCTGTCGCATCTCAAGAGGAGGCACGCTCCACAAGAAAGGTGAGAGGAACTCCAGGGTCGTTCCACCATTCCAAGAGTCCCCAGATGTCTCAGTCCTTTCCAGAGGAACTTGTTTACCCTTCACTGCCTCGACGTTCACGGGAGGACTGACTCACACGATGGTGGCACGTGGGACAGCCCTGTGGAAAGCCTCGTGGGAAAGCCTCGTGGAAAGCCTCGAGGGAAAACAAGAAACCCCTTGATCAAACCCAACGGGAAAATTGACTTGCTCCTAATGCTCGGAGAAAAAGCGCACGTGCATGCCCCCATTGGAGATGAGATGACTACCCTGTGGAGACTCCAGTAGTACCCCAAGATCCATGTCAGCACTGGAGAGGAAACCTCAGGTTCGGGCACCGATTCCAAACAAGGTCTTAGGCCCGTCATCGACCGGAGAGGAATCCCGAGAGGCCCCTTAGCAACTCCAAGTCGACTGGCATTACCTGAGCGGACCAGAGCGGGTTACATAAGTCCCGGTCGTAACTGGAGAGCACCTGCTGAAACTCGAGAAAACCAGGAGGTTCTCCCCTGCAGGCGAGATGAGGCCCATTTCCGCTGAGGTGTCTCGAGTCTAATCACACCTAACCTCTGGAACTTCCAAAGGGTCCTTCACACCCTTGCTGCAACTCAAGAAGATCCCCGACATACCCCTCTCCACTCGAGAGGAAAGAACAAGAGTCCCGACCACATCCAGAGGAGCCCCGTTTCAGCCTCGTACCTCGCGGTCAGGTATCCTTTCCCTGTATGTTCCGGAAAGAATTCCCGGTGTTCCCCGTCGCATCTCATGAGGAGGCGCTCTCCACAGGAAAGGCGAGAGAAACTCCAGTGTCGTGCCATCATTCCAAGAGTCCCCCAGATATCTCAGTGGGTGTCCAGCCACGCTGCATCCAGGGAATTTGACGGATGGACGGCGTTGACGTGGAAGTCTTGTGTATTTATTAATGTAAGATTAGATTAAGAAATTATAGGGTAGTAAGAAGATTAACTGGAGGAAAAAGGCTGAATAGCTAGGTTTTACGCGGAAGGCCAATAAAATTCCCGACAAGGAATTTTCTGGCGGACTCTGGGAATGGTGGCACGACCCTCGAGTTCCTCTTTGACTTTCACACTAGCTTTCCCACAGGGCTTTCCAACGAGTCTTATCCACAGGGCTGTCCCACGTGCCACCGTGGTGTAGTCGATCCTCGGCTTGAAAGTCGAGGCAGGCAGGAAAAAAAGGTTTCCCTGGAATGGACTGAGACATCTGGGGGACTCTGGGAATGGTTGCACGACCCTGGAGTTCCTCTCGCCTTTCCTGTGGAGAGCACCTCCTCTTGAGATGCGACGGGACGCCGGGAATTCTTTCACGACCACGCAGGGAAAGGATCCCTCCTCTCGAGCTAGGAGGCGGAAACGGGGCTCCTCTGGATGTGGGCGGGACTCTCGTTCTTCCTCTCGAGTGGAGACGGGTATGTCGGGGATCTTCCTGAGTTGCAGCAAGGGTGTGAAGGACCCTTTGGAAGTTCCAGAGGTTAGGTGTGATTAGTCTCGAGACGCCTCAGCGGAAATGGGCCTCATCTCGCCTGGAGGTGAGAACCTCCTGGATTTTCTCGAGTTGCGGCAGGTGCTCTCGACTTACGACGGGGACCTCAGGGACACGCTCTGGTGGCCTCAGGAAAGGCCAGTCCCCATGCGAGTTGCTCTGGGCCTCTCGGGATTCCTCTCCCCTCGATGCCGGGGCCAAAGATCTTGTGTGGAGTCGGTGCCGGAACCTGAGGATTCCTCTCCAGTGCTGACATGGATCTTGGGGTACTTCTGGAGTCTCTCCAGGGGAGTCAGTCCTCGTCTCGAGTGGGGGCATACATTTGCGCTTTCCTCCCGAGCTGTAGCAGCAGTGTCACGCTTCCCTTCGCGTATATCAAGGGATCTGTGGCTTTCCCACGAGGCTTTCGCAAAGGGCTGTCCCAAGTGCCACCGTGGTGTGAGTTGATCCTCGGCTTGAAAGTCGAGGCAGTGCAGGGAAAACAGGTTTCCCTGGAATGGACTGAGACATCTGGGGACTCTGGGAATGGCACGACCCTGGAGTTCCTCTCGCCTTTCCTGTGCAGAGCGCCTCCTCTTGAGATGCGACGGAAGCCGGGAATTCTTTCCCGACCACGCAGGGAAAGGATCCCTCCTCTCGAGCTAGGAGTCGAAAACGGGGCTCCTCTGGATGTGGGCGGGACTCTCGTGCTTCCTCTCGAGTGGAGACGGGTATGTCGGGGAACTTCTTAGTTGCAACAAGGGTGTGAAGGACGCTTTCGAAGTTCCAGAGGTAAGATGTGATTAGCCTCGAGACGCCTCAGCGAAATGGGCCTCATCTCGCCTGGAGGGAGAACCTCCTGGATTTTCTCGAGTTGCGGCAGGTGCTCTCGACTTAGGTCGGGACCTCAGAGACCCGCTCTGGTGGCCTCAGAAAAGGCCAGTCCCCATGCGAGTTGCTCGGGGGCCTCTCGGTATTCCTCTCCCGTCGATGGCGGGGCCTAAGACCTTGTGTGGAGTCGGTGCCGGAACCTTAAGATTCCTCTCCCGTGCTGACATGGATCTTGGGGTACTTCTGGAGTCTCCCCAGGGGAGTCAGTCTCGTCTCGAGTGGGGCATGCACGTGCGCTTTCCTCCCGAGCTGTAGAAGCAGTGTCACGCTTCCTTCGCGTGGATCAAGGGATCTGTGGCTTTCCCTCGAAGCCTTCCTCGAGGCTTTCCCACGAGGCTTTCCCACTGGTCTGTCCCACGTGCCACCGTTGTGTGAGTCGATCCTCGGCTTGAAAGTCGAGGCAGTGGCAGGGAAACAGGTTTCCCTGGAATGGACAGAGATATCTGGGGGACTCTGGGAATGGTGACGACCCTGGAATTCCTCTCGAATTTCCGTGGAGAGCGCCTCCTCTTGAGATGCGACGGGAACGCGGGAATTCTGTCCCGACCACGCAGGGAAAGGATCCCTCCTCTCGAGCTATGAGGCGGAAACGGGGCTCCTCTGGATGTCGGTGGGTTCTCGTGCTTTCTCTCGAGTGGAGACGAGTATGTCGGGAACTTCTTGAGGTGCAGCAAGGGTGTGAAGGACCCTCTGGAAGTTCCAGAGGTTAGGTGTTGATTAGCCTCGAGATGCCTAACGGAAAATGGGGCATCATCTCGCCTGGACGGGAAACCTCCTGGATTCTCTCGAGTTGCGGCAGGTGCTTTCGAGTTACGACGGG
>NW_017203405.1:0-18844 GCF_001704415.2 Capra hircus | reverse complement strand
CGGTGGCTAGTCATGTAGGAAAGTGTAGGAGCCTTCGAAGGAAGCACAGTGACCCTTGATCCACGCGAAGGCAAGCGTGACATATTTAAGCTGGGAGGAAAGCACACGTGCATGCCCACTGAGAGGAGGGAGCTGACTCCCCTGTGGAGGACTCCAGAAGTCGCCCAAGAGCATGTCAGCGACTGGAGAGGAATCCTCAGGTTCGGGAAACCGACTCCCAAAAGTCTATAGGCCCTGGCGCAACGGGAGAGGAATCCCGGGGGGCCCGGCAACTCTTCATGGGGACTGGCCTTTCCTTGAGGCACCAGAGCGGTCCCTGAGGTCCCCGTCGTAAGTCGAGATACCTGGCCGCAGCTCGAAAATCCGGAGGTTCCTCCCCTCCAGGAGATGAGCCCATTTCCGCTCTAGTTTCTCGAGGCTAATTCACACCTAACCTCTGGAAATTCCAAAGGGTCCTTCAACCTTTGCGCAACTCAGAGTCCCGCTTACCGTCTCCACTCGAGAGAGCTCGAGAGTCCGCCCACATCAGAGCAGACCCGTTCTCCTCTAGCGACAGGAAGGGATCCTTTCCCTACGTGGTCGGGATAGATTCCCGGCGGTTCCGGCGCATTTCAATGAGGGAGCGTTATCCCACCGAAAGCGAGAGAAATCAGGGTCGAGGCCACCATTCGAGTTCCCCAGATTTTTCAGTCATTCCAGGGAAACCTGTTTTCCTGCTCTGCCTTCGACTTTAAGCCGAGGATCGACTCACACCCGTGGCACGTGGGACACCCTGTGGGAAAGCCCGTCGGGAAAGATTTGGAAGCCTCGGAGGAAAGCCACAGATCGTGTCCACGCCGAAGGAGCGGGACCACTGCTGGCTACAGCTCGGGAGGAAAGCGCACGTGCATGCCCACCACTCGCAGATGAGGATGCTCACCGGGGAGATTCAGAAGTACCCCAAGAATCCATGTCAGCACTGGAGAGGAATCCTCAGGTTCCGCACCGAATCCACACAGGTTTTTAGCCCGCATCGAAGGGAGGGAATCCCGATGCCCGAGCAACTTCGCATGGGGTCTGGCCTTCCTGGGCCAACCAGGCGGGTCCTGAGGTCCCTTCGTAAGTTGAGGACATGCAACTTTCGAAAAATCCAGGAGGTTTCCCTCCAGCAAGATCGGCCAAGTTTCCGCTGAGGCGTCTAGGGTATCACAGTCCTAACACTCTGGTAATTCCAAAGGGTCCTTCACACTCTTGCTGCAACTCAGAAGTTCCGGACGATACCCGTCTACTCGAGGGAAGCACGAGAGTCCGCCCACATCCAGAGGAGCCCCGTTTCCCCCTCCTAGCTCGAGAGGAGGTATCCTTTCCTGCGTGTTTCGAAAGCAATCCCGGCGTGCCGTGTCTCAAGAGGGGATGGCGCTCTCCACAGGAAAGGCGAGAGGAACTCAGGTTCGGCACATTCCCAGGGTCCCAGATGTCTCAGTCCTCCAGGGAACTCGTTTTCCCTGCACTTCCTCCACTTCAAGCGGAGGATCGACTCACACCACGTTGGCACCTGGGACGCCCTGTGGGAAAGCCTCGGTGGGAAAGCCTCGAGGAAAGCACGATCCCTTGAGTCCACGTGAAGGGAGCGTGACACTGCTGCTGAGTTCCGGGAAGAAGCGCACGTGCCTGCCCCCACTCGAGAGAGGAAAACTGGAAACTCCATGAGTTGACTCGCGACGTACCCAAAAAGATCCTGTCCGCCTGCAGAGGAAATCCTCAGGTTCCGTCACTGGACTCCACGAAGTTCTTAGCCCGGATCGATGGGAGAGGAATCCCGAGAGCCCGAGCACTTCGCATGGGGATGGCCTTTCCTGAGGCCACCAGACGGGTCCCTGAGGTCCCCGGTAATATGTCGAGGCACCTGCACAACTCGAGAAATCCAGGAGATTCTCCCTCAGGAGATGGAGGCCCATTTCACGAGGCGTCTCGAGGCTATCACACCATACCTCTTGGAACTTCAAAGGTTCTTCCACCCTTGTGCAAACTCAAGACGTTCCCGAAATACCGTCTCCACTCGAGAGGAAGCAGGAGGTTCCGCGCACATAAGAGGAGCTCGTTTCCGCCACCTAGCTCGAGAGGGAGGGATTCTTTCCCTGCAGTGCTGGGAAAGAATTCCGGAGTTTCCGCCCATTCAGAGGAGGCGATCTCACAGGAAAAGGCGAGAGAACTCCAGGGTTCATGCCACCCATTCCCAGAGTTACCGCGATTGTCTCTGTCCACCGGAACCCTGTTTTCCCTGCATGCCTCGACTTCAAGCCGAGGATCGACTCACTCCACGTGGCACTGGTTGACAGCCCTGTGGAAGCTCGTGGGAAAGCCTCTGGGAAAGCCTCGTGGAAACACAGATCTCCATTGATCCAGACGCGAGGGAAGCGTGACACTCCTGCCCAACTTGGGTAGAAAGCGGCACGTGGCATGCCCCACCTTGAGACGAGAACGGACATCCATTGAGGAGACTCAGGAAGCTACCAAGATCCTGTCAGCCTGGGAGGAAACCTCAGGTTCCGGGCACCGACGCACGCAAAGGTCTGCCCCGGCATCGACGGGAGAGGCAATCCTGAGTGGCCACGAGCACTCCATGGGATGGCCTTTCCTGGAGCCACCAGAGCGGGTCCTGAGGTTTCCCCGTCGTAAGTTGAGAGCACCTGCCGACTCGGAACATCCAGGAGGTTCTCAACTCCAGCGAGTGAAGGCCCATTTCACTGAGGCGTCTCGATGGCTAATCATTCTACATCTGCAAGTTCCAAAGGGTCCTTCACACACTTGCTGCACTCAAGAAGTCCCCGACATACCGATCTCCCTCGAGAGAAACACGAGGTTCCGCCCACAATCAGAGAGCCCCGGTTTCCGCCTCTAGCTCGAGAGGAGGGACCTTTTCCCTGCTGCTCGGGAAAGAATTCCGGCGTTCCTCGTTTCAATCGGAGGCGCTTTCCAAAGAAAGGCGAGAGGAACTCAGGGCGTGCACCATTCCAGAGTCCCCCAGATGTCTCATTTCCATTCAGGGAAACCTGTTTTCCCTGCACTGTCCTCGACTTTCAAGCCGAGATCGACTCACCCACGTGGCACGTGGGACGCCCTGCGGACAGCCTGTGGGGAAAGCTGTGGGAAGCCTGGAGGAGCCCACACGATCCCTTGACCCGCGAAGGAAGCGCGACATTGCTGCTACGCTCGGAAGGAAGCGCACGTTCATCCCCCACTGGAGACGAGACCGACTCCCATTGAGGAAACTACGAAGTACCCAATTATCATTCGCCTGGAGGAAGATCCTCAGGTTTCCGGAACCGACTCCCACAAGTTATTAGGCCCCGCATCGTCGGGAGAAGAATGCCGACAAGGTCGCATGGAGGCATATCGCCATGGGGAACTGCATTTCTGAGAGAAACCGAGGAGTGTGTCGCCATGACCGCCTGGCACTGGTGTGGATCCACGGTCTTCTGTCAGATAACGTATTCGAGATAAGGCTCTGCCGGTACTCGATGTAAAAATTTCGGAGGTATCTCCCCTCCGGAGATGATTCTAGGGCCATTTCCGCTGAGGGAAGCTGTCCTCGACGCTCCCACTATCTCTTCTATTCGTGCCACCGTGGAGTGAGTCGATCCTCGGCTTGAAAGTCGAGGCAGTGCAGGGAAAACAGGTTTCCCTGGAATGGACTGAGACATCTGGGGGACTCTGGGAATGGTGGCATGACCCTGGAGTTTCTCTCGCCTTTCCTGTGGAGATCGCCTCCTCTTGAGATGGGACGGGAACTCCCGGGAATTCTTTCCCGAGCACGCAGGGAAAGAATCCCTCCTCTCGAGCTAGGTGGCGGAAACGGAGCTCCTCTTTATGTGGGCGGAACTCTCCTGCTTCCTCTCGAGTGGAGACGGGTATGTCGGGGAACTTCTTGAGTTGCAGCAAGGGTGTGAAGGAACCTTTGGAAGTTCCAGAGGTTAGGTGTGATTAGCCTCGAGACGCCTCAGTGGAAATGGGCCTCATCTCGCCTGGAGGGGAGAATCTCCTGGATTTTCTCGAGTTGTGGCAGGTGCTCTCGACTTACGACGGGGACCTCAGGGACCCGCTCTGGTGGCCTCAGGAAAGGCCAGTCCCCATGCGAGGTGCTCGGGGGCCTGCTCGGATTCCTCTCCCATCGATGCCGGGGCCTAAGACCTTGCGTGGAGTCAGTGACGGAACCTGAGGATTCCTCTGCAGTGCTGACATGGATCTTTTGGTACTTCTGGAGTCTCCTCAATGGAGTCAGTCCTCGTCTCGAGTGGGGCATGCACGTGCGCTTTCTTCCGGAACTCTAGCAGCAGTGTCACGCTTCCCCTTCACGTGGATCAAGGGATCTGTGGCTTTCCCTCGAGGCTTTCCCACGAGGCTTTCCCACAGGGCTGTCCCAGGTGCCAACGTGGTGTGAGTCGATCCTCGCTTGAAAGTGGAGGAAGTGCAGGGAAAACAGGTTTCCCTGGAATGGACTGAGACATCTGGGGGACTCTGGGAATGGTGGCACGAACCTGGAGTTCCTCTCGCCTTTCCTGTGGAGAGCGCCTCCTCTTGAGATGCGACGGGCACGCCGGGAATTCTTTCCGAAACACGCAGGGAAAGGATCCCTCCTCTCGAGCTAGGAGGGGGAAACGGGGCTCCTCTGGATGTGGGCGGGACTCTCGTGCTTCCTCTCGAGTGGAGACGGGTATGTCGGGGAACTTCTTGAGTTGCAGCAAGAGTGTGAAGGACCCTTTGGAAGTTCCAGATGTTAGATGTGATTAGCCTCTAGACGCCTCAGCGGAAATTGGCCTGATCTTGCCTGGAGGGGAGAACCTCCTGGATTTTTTCGAGTTGCATGTGCTCTCAACTTACGAAGGGACCTCAGGGACCCGCTCTGGTGGCCTCAGGAAAGGCCAGACCCCATGCGAGTTGCTCGGGGGCCTCTCGGGATTCCTCTCCCTTCGATGCCGGGGCCTAAGACCTTGTGTGGATTCGGTGCCGGAACCTGAGGATTCCTCTCCAGTGCTGACATGGATCTTGGGGTACTTCTGGAATCTCCCCCGGTGAGTCAGTCCTCATCTCGAGTGGGGGCATGCACGTGCGCTTTCCTCCCGAGCTGTAGCAGCAGTGTCGCGCTTCCCTTCGCGTGGATCAACGGATCTGTGGCTTTCCCTCGAGGCTTTCCCACAAGGCTTTCCCACGAGGCTTTCCCACAGGGCTGTCCACGTGCCACCGTGGTGTGAGTCGATCCTCGGCTTTAAAGTCGAGGCAGAGCAGGGAAAACAGGTTTCCCTGGAATGGACTGAAAAATCTGGGGAACTCTGGGAATGGTGGCTCGACCCTGGAGTTTCTCTCGCCTTTCCTGTGGATAACGCCTCCTCTTGAGATGCGCCGGGAACGCCGGGAATTCTATCCCGACCACGTAGGGAAAGGATCCCTCCTCTCGATCTAGGAGGCAGAAACGGGTCTGCTCTGGATGTGGGCGGGACTCTCGAGCTTCCTCTCGAGTGGAGACGGGTAAGTCGGGGAACTTCTTGAGTTGCAGCAAAGGTGTGAAGGACCCTTTGGAATTTCCAGAGGTTAGGTGTGATTAGCCTCGAGAAACCTAAGCGGAAATGGGCCTCATCTCCCTGGAGGGGAGAACCTCCTGGATTTTCTCGAGTTGCGGCAGGTACTCTCGACTTACGACGGGGACCTCAGGGACCCGCTCTGGTGGCCTCAGGAAAGGCCAGTCCCCATGAGAGTTGCTCGGGGCCCTCTCGGGATTCCTCTCCCGTTGACGCCAGGGCCTAAGACCTTTTGTGGAGTCGGTTCCCGAACCTGAGGATTCCTCTCCAGTGCTGACATGCATCTTGGGGTACTCCTGGAGTCTCCACAGGGGAGTCAGTCCTCCTCTCGAGTGGGGGCATGCACGTGTGCTTTCCTCCCAGCTTTAGAATAGTGTCACGCTTGCCTTCGCGTGGATCAAGGGATCTGTGGCTTTCCTTCGAGGCTTTTCCTACGAGGCTTTCCTACATGACTGTCCCACGTGCCACCGTGGTGTGAGTCGATCTTCGGATTGCAAGTTGAGTCAGTGCAGGAAAAACAGGTTTCCCTGGAATGGACTGAGACATCTGGGGGACTGTGGGAATGGTGGCACGACCCTGGAGTTCCTCTGGCCTTTCCTGTGGAGACCACCTACTCTTGAGATGCGACGGGAACGCCGGGAATTCTTTCTCGACCACGCAGGGAAAGGATACCTCCTCTCTAGCAAGTAGGCGGAAACAGGGCTCCTCTGGATGTGGGCGGAACTCTCGTGCTTCCTCTCGAGTGAAGCCGAGTATGTCAGGGAACTTCTTGAGTTGCAGCAAGGGTGTGAAGCATCCTTTGGAAATTCCAGAGGTTAGGTGTGATTAGCCTGGAGACGCCACAGAGGAAATGGGCCTCATCTCGCCTGGAAGGCAGAACCTCATGGATTTTGTCGAGATGAGGCAGGTGCTCTCGACTTACGACGGGGACCTCAGAGACCCGCTCTGGTGGCCTCAGGCAAGGCCAGGGCCCATGCGAGTTGCTCGGGGGCCTCTCGGGATTCCTCTCCCGTCGATGCTGGGGCCTAAGACCTTGTGTGGAGTCACTGCCGGAACCTGAGGATTCCTCTCCATTGCTGACATGGATCCTGGGTTACTTCTGGAGTCTCCCCAGGGGAGTCAGTCTTCGTTTCGAGTGGGGGCATGCCCGTGCGCTTGCCTCCCGAGCTGTAGCAGCAGTGTCGCGATTCCCTTCGCGTGGATCAAGGGACCATGGGCTTTCCCTCGACGCTTTCCCACGAGGGTTTCCCAAGAGGCTTTCCCATGAGGCTTTCCCACAGGGCTCACACACGTGCAACCGTGGTGTGAGTCGATCCTCGGCTTGAAAGTCGAGGCAGTGCAGGAAAACAGGTTTCCCAGGAATGGACTGAGACATCTGGGGGACTCTGGGATTGGTGGCACGACCCTGGAGTTCCTCTCGCCTTTCCTGTGGAGAGCGCCTCCTCTTGAAATGCGACGGGAACACCGGGAATCTTTCCCGACCACGCAGGGAAAGAATCCCTCCTATCGAGCTATGAGGTGGAAAGGGGGCTCCTCTGGATGTGTACGGGACCCTTGTGCTTCCTCTAGAGTGGTGACGAGTATGTCAGGGAACTTCTTGAGTTGCACCAACGGTGTGAAGGACCCTTTGGAAGTTCCAAAAGTTAGGTGTGATTAGCCTCGTACCCCTCAGAGGAAATGGGCCTCATCTCGCCTGGAGGGGACAACCTCCTGGATTTTCTCGAGTTGCGGCAGGTGCTCTCGACTTACGACGGGGACCACAGGGACCCGCTCTGGTGGCCTCACGAAAGGCCAGTCCCCATGCGAGTTGCTCGGGGCCTCTCGGGAATCCTCGCCCGTCGATGCCGGGGCCTAAGACCTTGTGTGGAGTCGGTGCCGGAACCTGAGTATTCCTCTCCAGTGCTGACATGAATCTTGGGGTACTTCTGGAGTCTCCCCAGGGGAGTCAGTCCTCGTCTCGAGTGGGGGCATGCACGGGCGCTTTCCTCCCGAGCTGTAGCAGCAGTGTCACGCTTCCCTCCGAGTAGATCAAGGGATCTGTGGCTTTCCCTCGAGGCTTTCCCACGAGGCTTTCCCACAGGGCTGTCCCAGGTGCCACCATGGTGTGAGTGGATCCTCGGCTTGAAAGTCGAGGAAGTGCAGGGAAAACAGGTTTCCCTGGAGTGGACGGAGAAATATGGGGTATCCTGGGAATGGTGGCACGACCCTGGAGTTCCTGTCGCCTTTCATGTGGAGAGCACCTACTCTTGAGATGCGGCGGGAATGCAGGGAATTCTTTCCTGAACACGCAGGGAAAGGATCCCTCCTCTCAAGCTATGAGGCGGAACCGGGGCTCCTCTGGAAATGGGCGGGACTCTCCTGCTTCCTCTCGAATGGAGACGGTTATGTCGGGGAACTTCTTGAGTTGCAGCAAGGGTGTGAAGGACCCTTTGGAAGTTCCAGATGTTAGGTGTGATTAGCCTCGAGACGCCTCAGCGGAAATGAGCCTCTTCTCGCCTGGAGGGGAGAACCTCCTGGATTTTCTCGAGTTGAGGCAGGTGTTCTCGACTTACAACGGGGACCTCAGGGACCCGCTCTGGTGGCCTCAGGAAAGGCCAGTCCCCATGTGAGTTGCTCGGGGGCCTCTCGGGATACCTCTCACGTCGATGACGGTGCCTAAGACCTTGTGTGGAGTCGGTGCCGAAACATGAGGATTCCTCTCCAGTGCTGACATGGATCTTGTGGTTCTTCCGGAGTCTCCCTAGGGGAGTCAGTCCTCGTCTCGAGTGGGGGCATACACGTGCGCTTTCTCCCGAGCTGTAGCAGCAGTGACATGCTTCCATTCGCGTGAATCAAGGGATCTGTGGCTATCCCTCGAGGCTTTCCGACGACGTTTTCCCACAGGGCAGTCCCCCGAGCCACCGTGGTGTGAGTCGATCCTCGGCTTGAACGTCGATGCAGTTCAGGGAAAACAGGTTTCCCTGGAATGGACTGAGACATCTGGGGGACTCTGGGAATGGTGGCACGACACTGGAGTCCCTCTCGCCTTTCCTGTGGAGAGCGCCTCCTCTTGAGATGCGAAGGAAATGCCGGGAATTCTTTCCCGACCACGCAGCGAAAGGATCCCTCCTCTCGGGCTATGAGGCGGAAACGAGGTTCCTCTGGATATTGACGGACCTCTCGTGCTTTCTCTAGAGTGAAGACAGGTATGTTGGGGATCTTCTTGAGATGCAGCAAGGGTGTGAAGGACCCTTTGGAAGTACCAGAAGTTAGGTGTGATTAGTCTGGAGATGACTCAGCGGGAATGAACCTCATCTCGACTGGTTTTTAGAACCTCCTGGATTATCTCAAGTTGCGGCAGGTGCTCTCGACTTAAGAAGGGGACCCCAGAAACCCGCTCTGGTGGGCTCAGAAAAGGCCAGTCCCCATGCAAGTTGCTTGGGGGCCTTTCGGGATTCCTCTCCCGTCGATGCCGGGGCTTAAGACCTTGTGTGAGGTCGGTGCCGAAACCTGAGGATTCCTCTCCAGTGCTGACATGGATCTTGTGGTACTTCTGGAGTCTTCCCAGGGAAGTCAGTCCTCGTCTCGAGTGGGGGAATGCACGTGCGCTTTCCTCCCGAGCTGTAGCAGCAGTGTCACGCTTCCCTTCGCGTGGATCAAGGGATCTGTGGGTTTCCCTCGAGGCTTTCCCACGAGGCTTTCACACGAGGCTTTCCCACAGGGCTGTCCCACGTGCCACCGTGGTGTGAGTCGATCCTCGGCTTGAAAGTCGAGGCAGTGCCGGGAAAACAGGTTTCCCTGGAATGGACTGAGGCATGTGGGCAACTCTGGGAATGGTGGCACGACCCTTGACTTCCTCTCGCCATTCCTATGGAGAGTGCCTCCCCTTGAGAAGCGACGGGACCGCCGGGAATTCTTTCCCGACCACGCAGGGAAAGGCTCCCTCCTCTCGAGCTAGGAGGCGGATACGAGGCTCCTCTGGATGTGGCTGGGACTCTCGTGCTTCCTCTCGAGTGGAGACGGGTATGTCCGGGAACTTCTTGAGTTGCAGCAAGTGTTTGAAGGATCCTTTGGAAGTTCCAGAGTTTAGGTGTGATTAGCCTGGAGACGCCTCAGCGGAAATGGGCCTCATCTCGCCTGGAGGGGAGAAACTCTGGATTTTCTCGAGTTGCGGCAGATGCTCTCGACTTACGATGGGGACCTCAGGGACCCGCTCTGGTGGCCTCAGGGAAGGCCAGTCCCCATGCGAGTTGCTCGGGGGCATCTCGGGATTCCTCCCCCGGAGAAGCCGGGGCCTAAGACCTTGTGTGGAGTTGGTGCCGGAACCTGAGGATTCCTCTCAGTGCTGACATGGATCTTGGGGTACTTCTGGATTCTCCACACGGGAGTCAGTCCTCGTCTCGAGGGGGTGCATGCACGTGCTCTTTCTTCCCGAGTTGTAGCAGCATTGTCACGCTTCCCTTCACGTGGATCAAGGGATCTGTGGCTTTCCCTCGAGGCTTTCCCACGAGGCTTTCCACGAGGCTTTCCCACGAGGCTCTCTCACGAAGGTTTCCCACAAGGCTGTCCCACGTGCCACCGTTGTGTGAGTCGATCCTCGGCTTGAAAGTCGAAGCAGTGCAGTTAAACAGGTTTCCCTGGAATGGACTGAGACATCTGGGGGACTCTGGGAATGGTGGCACGACCCTGGCGTTCCTCTCGCCTTTCCTGTAGAGAGCGCCTCTTCTTCAGATGCGACAGGACCACCGGGAATTCTTTCCCGACCAAGCAGTGAATGGATCCCTCATCTCGAGCTATGAGGCGGAAACGGGGCTCCTCTGGATGTGAGCTGGACGCTCGTGCTTCCTCTCGATTGGAGACGGGTTTGTCGGGGAACTTCTTGAGTTGCAGCAAGGGTGTGAAGGACCCTTTGGAAGTTCCAGAGCTTAGGTGTGATTAACCTCGAGACGCCTCATTGGAAATGGTCCTCATCTCGCCTGGAGGGCAGATCCTCCTGGATTTTCTCCAGTTGGGGCAGGTGCTCTCGACTTATGACGGGGACCTCAGGGACCTGGTCTGGTGGCCTCAGGAAAGGCCTTCACCATGCGAGGTTCTTGGGGGCCTCTCCGGTTTCCTCTCCCGTCGATGCCGGGGCCTAAGAACATGTGTGGAGTCGGGGTCGGAACTAGAGTATTCCTCTCCAGTGCTGACTTGTATCTTGGGGTACTTCTGGAATCTCCGCAAGGGAGTCAGTCCTCGACTCGAGTGGGGGCATGCACGTGCCCTTTCCTCCGGAGTTTAGCAGCAGTCTCACGCTTCCCGTCACGTGGATTAAGGAATTTGTGGCTTTCCCACGAGGCTTTCCCACAGGGCTATGCTGCGTGCCACCGTGGTGTGAGTTGATCCTTGGCGTGAAAGTCGAGGCAGTGCAGGGATAACAGTTTCCTCTGGAATGGACTGAAATATCTGGGGGTCTCTTGGAAAGGTGTCACGACCCTGGAGTTCCTCTCGACTTTCCTGTGGAAAGAGACTCCTCTTGAGATGCGACGGGAACTCCGGGAATTCTTTCCCGATCAAGCAGGGAAAGGATGCCTCATCTCGAGCAACGAGGTGGAAACGGGTCTCCTCTGGATGTGGCCGGGACTCTCGTGCTTCCTTTCGAGTGGAGACGGGTATGTTGGGGAACTTCTTGAGTTGCAGCAAAGGTGTGAAGGATCCTATGGAAGTTTCAGAGATTAGGTGTGATTAACCTCGAGACCCCACACTGGAAATGGGCCTCATCTCGCTTGGAGGGGAGAACCTCCTGGATTTTCTCGAGTTGCGGCAGGTGCTCTCGACTTACGACGGGGACCTCAGGGACCCATTCTGGTGGCCTCAGGAAAGGCCAGTCCCCATGCGAGTTGCTCGGGGGCATCTCGGGATTCCTCTCTGTTTTCCCGGCACTGCCTCGACTTTTAATCCGCGGAACGACTCACACCACGGTGGCACGTGGGACAGCCCTGGTGGAAATCCTCATGGGAAAGCCTCATGGGAAAGCCTCGAGGGAAAGCCACAGATCCCATGATCCACGCGAAAGGAAGTGTGACACTGCTGCTACAGCTCGGGAGGAAAGCGCACGTGCATGCCCCCACTCGAGACGAGGACTGCTTCCCCTGGGGAGACTCCAGAAGTACCCCAAGATCCATGTCAGCACTGGAGAGGAATCGTCAGATTCCGGCACCGACTCCACACAAGGTCCTAGGCCTCGGAATCGACGGGAGAGGAATCCCGAGAGGCCAATGAGCAACTCGCATGGGGACTGGCCTTTCCTGAGGCCACCAGAGTGGGTCCCTGAGGCCCCCGTCGTAAGTCGAGAGCACCTGCCGCAACTCGAGAAAATCCAGGAGGTTCTCCCCTCCAGGCTAGATAAGACCCATTTTCCGCTGAGGGGTCTCGAGACTAATCACACCTAACCTCTGGAACTTCCAAAGAGTCCTTTACACCCTTGTTGCACTCAAGAATTTCCCTGATATACCCGTCTCCACTCGAGAGGAATCACGAGAGTCCCACCCACATCCAGAGGAGCCCCGTTTCCGCCTCATAGTTCTAGAGGAGGGATCCTTTCCCTGTGTGTTCGGGAAAGAATTCCCGTCATTCCCGTCGCATCTCAAGAGGAGGCGCTCTCCACAGGAAAGGCGAGAGGAACTCCAGGGTCGTGCCACCATTCCCAGAGACCCCAGATGTCTCAGTCCATTCCAGGGAAACCTGTTTTCCCTGCACTGCTTGGACTTTCAAGCCAAGGATCGACTCACACCACAGTGGCACATGGGACAGCCCTGTGGGAAAGCCTCGTGGGAAAGCCTCGAGGGAAAGCCACAGATCTCTTTATCCACGAGAAGGGAAGAGTGACACTGCTGCTACTGCTCGGGAGGAAAGCGCACGTGCATGCCCCCACTCGAGACGAGAACTGACGCCCCTGGGGAGACTCCAGACGTACCCCAAGATCCATGTCAACACTGGAGAGGAATCCTCAGGTTCCGGCACCGGCACCACACAAGGTCTTAGGCCCCATTCCCGCTGAGACGTCTCGAGGCTAATCACACCTAACCTCTGGAACGTCCAAAGGGTCCTTCACACCCTTGCTGCAACTCAAGAAGTTCCCCGACATTCCCGTCTCCACTCGAAAGGAAGCACGAGTGTCCCGCCCACATCCATAGGAGCCCCGATTCCGCCTCCTAGCTCGAGAGGAGGGATCCTTTCCCTGGGTGGTCGGGAAAGAATTCCCGTCGTTCCCGTTGCATCTCAAGAGGAGGCGCTCTCCACAGGAAAGGCGAGAGGAACTCTAGGGTCGTGCCACCATTCCCAGAGTCCCCCAGATGTCTCAGTCCATTCCAGGGAAACCTGTTTTCCCTGCACTGCCTCGACTTTCAAGCCGAGGATCGACTCACACCACGGTGGCACGTGGGACAGCCCTGTGGGACAGCCTCGTGGGAAAGCCTCGAGGGAAAGCCACAGATTTCTTTATCCACGGGAAGGGAAGAGTGACACTGCTGCTACCGCTCGGGAGAAAAGCGCACGTGCATGCCCCCACTCGAGACGAGGACTGACGCCCCTGGGGAGACTCCAGACGTACCCCAAGATCCATTTCAGCACTGGAGAGGAATCCTCAGTTTCCGGCACCGACTCCACGCAAGGTCTTAGGCCCCGGCAACGACGGGAGAAGAATCCCGAGAGGCCCCAGTGCAACTCTCATGGGGACTGGCCTTTCCTGAGACCACCAGAGCGTGTCCCTGTTGTACCTGTTGTAATTCGAGAGAACCTGCTGCAACTCGAGAAAATCCCGGAGGTTCTCCACTCCAGGAGACATGAGGCCCATTTCCGCTGAAGCGTCTCGAGGCTAATCACACCTAACCTCTGGAACTTCCAAAGGGTCCTTCACACACTTGCTGCAACTCAAGCAGTTCCCTGACATACCCTTCTCCACTCGAGAGGAAGCACGAGAGTCCCGCCCACTTCCAGATGAGCCCCGTTTCCGCCTCCTACCTTGAGAGGAGGGATCCTTTCCCTGCGTGGCGGGGAAAGAATTCCCGGCGTTCCCTTCGCATCTCAAGAGGAGGCGCTCTGTGCAGGAAAGGCGAAAGGTACTCCAGGGTCGTGCCACCATTCCCAGGGTCCCCCAGATGTCTCAGTCCATTCCAGGGAAACCTTTTTTCCCTGCACTGCCTCGACTTTCAAGCCGAGGATCGACTCACACCACGGTTGCACGTGGGACAGGCCTGTGGGAAGCCTCAAGGGAAAGCCACCGATCCTTTGATCCACGCCACGGGAAGTGTGACACTGCTGCTACAGTCCGTGAGGAAAGCCGTTGTCGGATTCTATACTGGTTGGAAACCCAAGTCTGGGAATTATTTCTCAAATCAGCGAGCTACTTCGTTTTCTTTTTCAGATCAGGTAGGGAAGGCCTCTTCCCAACCGGAGAAGGTACCTACTATTCTAGTAGGTAATGATAACAGGTGACTGCCTTTGCTTCCCCGAAGGACACTCGCTTTCCCTGCATCCTGAGAACTCCACGTCTCAGCCAGTTGGAAAAGCGCTTCTTGGAGGTCATTATTCAGGGGCAATTTCCCCTGGAGCCCGGGGCCATAGGGAGCGGCTCCACACTCCCAGGGAAAGGCAGAGCCACAGCCACACATCTGTCCCATCCCCTTTGCTCTGTAGGAGAGCTCTAGTGAGCCTAGGTCTGTCAGGAAAATTCTTGGCTCCTATGGGGACACATTCTATGTGTGAAACTGCATCCAGGACCTAGGGGCCACAGGGCGCCTCTTTCTCTCGGGGGCGGAGGGGTGGGGGGCCTGAAGCAGTGCGGCCCAGCAACAGCTTCCACATCCATCCAATTGCTCTTTTCTTACCTCTGATAGAACTAGCTTTGTTCCAGCCTTTGGCAATTTGGAGGCAAGCGGGCCCCACTTCCTCCCCAAGGAGGCATGGGACCTACTTTGAGTGGAAAGGCCCCTCACGGAGCTGAACCCAGGAAGGCACCCAGTCATGTCTGACACATTCCTGCATCCTGCTTCTTCATGAGCAATACCGCTATAAGCTAGGAATGTCTTTCCAAGGCTCAGAAAGGACAGGGGAGATGCATGGTGCTGCCTCTGGAATTTCGGTCCTCTGAGCAGACCTGGAGGTCTCCCCTTGAAGGAGCTAACCAGTTTCTTCCAAATACAGGCTTGCAAACACACACTGGGTGGCTGCCTCTTCTTCCCTGAAGGACGATCACTTTCCCCGCATCCTGTGAACTCTGCATCCCAGCCTGCTGGAAAAGAGCTTCTTGGAGGTCATTTTTCAGGGACAATTTTCCCTGGAGCCCGGGGCCGTAGGGAGGGCCCCATGCTCGCTGGGAAAGGCAGAGTCACATCCACAGTCTGTTCTACCCCTTTTGCCCTGTGGGAGAGCTCTAGTGAGCCTAGGTCTGTCAGGAAAATTCTTGGCTCCTATGGGGACACACCCTGTGTGTTAACCTGCATATCGGACCTAGGGGCCACAGGGCGCCTGTTCCTCTCGGGGGGGACCCTGAATTGGTGCGGCCCAGCAACAGCCTGAACATCCATCCGATTGCTCTTTTCTTCCTTCTGATAGAGCTAGCTTTGCTTCTCCCTTTGGCATTTCGGAAGCCAGGGGGAGTCCCACCGCTGTTGTCCTGGGGTCTATTGGAGGTACCGGGTCTATTGGACCCCAGCATGGCACCCGACCCCCTCAGACACACTCCCGCAGCCTCCTTCCCCATGGGCAGGACTGTTCTGACCTAGGAATGTGTTCCCAAGGCTCAGAAAATGCAGGGAGACACACGGCCCTGACTCTGGAACTGAGGCCGTTGGAGCAGGCCTGGAGGTCTGACGTCTGAGACGCCAAACACTTGCTGCAAGATACAGGTGTGAAAACACACTCTCTGGGGCTGCCTTTCCTTCCTCCAAGGAAGATAGCTTTTCCAGTCTCCTCCGTGCTGAGTCATACAAGGCTGGAAAGGTCTGGCTTCGAGGGCATTTCTCAGCGGCAATGGCCCCTGAGGCCCTGCACCCAGGGAGGGATCCTACCCTCCCAGGGGAAGTCAAAGCAACCTCCAAACAGCTGTTCTATCATGTTTCCTCTGCAGGAGGGAGCTAGTGAGCCCAGGTCTGTCTGGAACGTTCTTGGATCCTGCGGGGAAATCATCCTGGGAGCCCACCTGGATACCAGTCGTAGGGGCTAAAATTCGCATTTTCCTTCCTTGGAGCCCTAACGCAGTACAGCCTAGCAACTGCTTGAAAATCCATCCTGTTGCTGTTTTCTTCCCTCTGACAGAGCGAGCTTTGCTCCCCATTTGGGGATTTCAGAAGCAAGGTGGTGGCCTGCAACTCCTTGCCTGGGGTCCATTGGAGGTGCAAGGTGCCCTCGACCAGGTGACCCCAGCATGACACCTGGCCCCCTCAGACACACTCCCGCAGCCTGCCTCCCCATGGGCAGGACTGCTCTCACCTAGGAATGTGTTTGCAAGGCCAGGAAACTGCAGGGAGACACAAGGCCCTGATTCTGGAATTGAGTCTGTTGGAACAGGCCTGCAGGTCTTCTGTCTAACAAGCCAAACACTGGCTGCAAGATACAGGCCTGAAAACACACTCTTGGGCTGCCTTTCCTTCCTCCAAGGAAGAGAGTTTTCTCAGACTCCTGTGGGCTGAGAGCCACACAGGGCTGAAAAGCACTTGCTGGGAGATTATTTTTCATTGGCCATGGCCCCTGAGGCCCTGTGCTCAGGGAGGGCTCCCTCCCTCCCAGGGAAAGTCAAAGGAAGCTCCAAACGGCTGTTCAATCATGTCTCTGAGAGAGTCATTGCCAAGACAGGTTTCTAAGAAGTTCAAGGGTCCCCAAGGAGACAGGGGTCTAGAATTCTCAAGGAGGAAGGAAGGACAAACTGTTTTTTCCTCTGCATTCCTTAGGATTATATAACAATCATGCATCCTTCTTGAGGACGGTCTCTGGAAAAAACCTTCTGGCTAATCCTGTTATCTTAAAATGTAAATTATGGGAATAGGTCTAGTGAGTCTTTACAACCTCCAGACATTCTTTTGTTCGTTGTCATAACTTATTGGAGAGTATATAACTCCATTACTAACACTAGCAAGGGGGTACGCTTTCTGCCCCTTGTGATGTCTCTGTCAGAAGCTTTCTCTATCTCCTTTATCCTTTAATAAAACTCTATTGCACAAAAGCTCTGAGCAATCAAGCCTCGTCTTGGGCCCTGGATTGAATTCTTCTCCTCCATAAGCCAAGAATCCCAGCATCTTTTCGTGGTTCAGCAACAATATTTCATTTCCTCTGCAGGAGAGAGCTAGTGAGCTTAGGTCTGTCTGGAACATTCTTGGATCCTGTGGGGAAAATATCCTGTACACACATCTGGATACTGGGCCTAGAGGCCAAAATTTGCATTTCTTTCCCGGGGAGCCCTAACGTGGTGTGACTTAGCAACTGCTTGAAAATCCATCCCATTGCTGTTTTCCTCCTTCTGACAGAGCTAGCTTTGTTCCCTGCTTTGGGATGTCTCAACCGAAGGGCCGGTCCATAGCTACTCGCCTGGGGCCCATTGGATGTGCAAGGTGCCCTCGACTAGGTGACCCTAGCATGGCACTCAGCCCCCTCAGACACACTCCCGAGGCTTCTTTCTCATGGGAAGCACTGCTCCAACTGAGGAATGTGTCTGCAATGCTTGGAAAGTGCAGTGAGACACACAGCCCTGACTCTGGAATTGAGGCCCTCAGAGCAAGCCTGCAGCTCTGATGTCTGAGAAGCAAAACACTTGCTGCAAAGAGAGGCCTGAAAACACACTCTCTGTGGATGACTTTCCTTCCTCTAAGGAAGATAGTTTTCCCAGTCTCCTGCTTCCTGAATGTCACACAGCTGGAATACAGTTGCTTGGAGGTCGTGATTCAGTGGCAATGACCCCTGAGGCCCTTTGCCCAGGGAGGGCTCCCACACTCACAGGCAAATCAAAGCAACTTCCAAGTGAGTCAGCTCTTCACATCAAGTGGCCAAAGTATCGGAGTTTCAGGTTCAGTATTAGTCCTTCCAATGTATATTCAGACCTGATTTCCTTTAGGATGGAGTGGTTGCGTCTCCTTGTAGTCTAAGCGACCTACAAGCATCTTCTCCAACACCACAGTTCAAAAGCATCCAATTTTCAGCTGTCACTTTCTTTATAGTACATCTTTCATATCCATCCATGACATATGGAAAAACCATAGCCTTGACTGGATGGATCTTTGTTGGCAAAGCAACGTCTCGGCTTTTTAATATGCTGTCGAGTTTGGTCATCACTTTTCTTCCAAGTCATAAATATGTTTTAAGTTCATGGAGGCAGCCATCACCTGCAGTGATTTCCAAGCCCCCAAAAATAGTCTGCTGCTGTTTCCAATGTTTTCCCATCTATTTGCCATGAAGTGATGAGACTGGATGCAATGATTTTAGTTTTCTGAATGCTGAGCTTTAAGCTAACTTTTTCACTCTCCTCTTTCACTTTCATCAGGAGACTCTTTAGTTCTTCTTCACTTTCTGCCATAAGGGTGGTGTCATCTGCATATCTGAGATTCTTGATATTTCTCCCAGCAATCTGGATTCCAGCGTGTGCTTCCTCCAGCCCAGTGTTTCTCATGATGTACTCTGCATATAAGTTAAATAAGCAGGGTGACAATATACAGCCTTGACATATTCCTTTTCCTATTTAGAACCAGTCTGTTGTTCCATGTCCAGTTCGAACTGTTTCTTCCTGACCTGCATACAGGTTTTCTCAAGAGACAGGTCAGGTGGTCTGGTATTCCCATCTCTTTCAGAATTTTTCCCAGTTTATTGTGATCCACACAGTCAAAGGCTTTGGCATAGTCAATAAAGCAGAAATAGATGTTTTTTTTTTTTTTCTGGAACTCTCTTGCTTTTTCAATGATCCAGTGGATGTTGGCAGTTCGATCTCTGGTTTCTCTGCATTTTTAAATCCCTCTTGAACATTTGGAAGTTCACAGTTCATGTGAACGTGGAGAATTTTGAGCATTACTTTACTAGTTTGTGAGATGAGTGCAATTGTGCAGCAGCTTGAATATTCTTTGTCATTGCCTTTCTTTGGGATTGGAATGAAAACTGACCTAATGACTAGATGTTTTCAATTGCATATGCTGAAAGAACTGGCTGTGCAGTTTTGAAGAAAAAAAAATCATTTTAACCCATTTTCTCTGAAGTGCAAGGCATATCATGGCCATCCCTGAATCATAAAGTCATCTTTTCTTTATGTAGTCATAGTTTCATGCCTAAATTATAGCCAACTCATGCTCAAA
>NW_017203404.1:0-6038 GCF_001704415.2 Capra hircus | reverse complement strand
AAGTAATTCCGCGTTCCGGTTGCATCTCAAGAGAGGCGCTCTCCACAGGAAATCCTTTCCTGCTGGTCGTCAAGTATTCCCGCGTTCCGTGCATCTCAAGAGGAGGCGCTCTCCACAGAAAGGCGAGAGGAACTCCAGGGTCGTGCCACCATTCCCAGAGTCCCAGATGTCTCAGTTAATTCCTGAAAACTGTTTTCCCTGCACTGCCTCGACTTTCAAGCCGAGGATCGACTCACACCACGCTGGTACGTGGGACAGCCCTGTGGAAAGCCTGTGGGAAAGCCTCTTGGAAAGCCTCGAGAGAAAAGCCACAGATTCCTTGATCCACGCGAAGGGAAGTGACACTGCTGCTACAGCTCGGGAGGAAAGTGCACGTGCATGCCCCCACTCGAGACGAGGACTGACACCCTGGGGAGACTCCAGAAGTACCCCAAGATCCATGTCAGCACTGGAAGGAATCCTCATGTTCCGGAAACGAATCCACACAAGTCTTAGAACCGGCCTTCGACAGGAGAGAATCCTGAGAGGCCCCCGAGCAACTCGCATGGGTCTGGCCTTTCCTGAGGCCACCAGAGCGGGTCCCTGAGGTCCCGTCGTCAGTCGAGAGCACCTGCCGCAACTCGAGAAAATCCAGGAGGTTCTCCCCTCCAGGCGAGATGAGGCCCATTTCCGCTGAGGCGTCTGGAGGCTAATCACACCTAACCTCTGGAACTTCCAAAGGGTCCTTCACCTCCTTGCTGCAACTTAAGAAGTTCCCCGACATACCCGTCTCCACTCGAGAGGAAGCACGGGAGTCCCGCCCACATCCAGAGGAGCCCCATGTCCGCCTCCTAGCTCGAGAGGAGGGATCCTTTCCCTGCGTGGTCGGGAAAGAATTCCCGGCCTTCCCGTCGCAATTCAAGAGGAGGCGCTCTCACAGAAAAAGCGAGAGGAACTCCAGGGTCGTGCCACCATTCCCAGAATCCCCCAGATGTCTCATTCCATTCCAGGGAAACCTGTTTTCCCTGCACTGCCTCGACTTTCAAGCCGAGGATCGACTCACACCACGGTGGCACGTGGACAGCCCTGTGGAAACCTCGTGGAAAGCCTCGTGGAAAGCCTTGAGGGAAATCCACAGATCCCTTGATCCACTCGACAGGAAGAATCAAACTGCTGCTACAGCTCGGGAGGAAAGCGCACGTGCATGCCCCCACTCGAGACGAGTACTGACTCCCCTGGGGAGACACCAGAAGTACCCCAAGATCCATGTCAGCACTTGAGAGGAATCCTCAGGTTCCGGCAGCGACTCCTCACAAGGTCTTAGGCCCCGACATTGACAGGAGAGGAATCCCGAGAGGCCCCGAGCAACTCGCATGGGCAGAGACCTTTCCTGAGGCCACCAGAGCGGGTCCCTGAGGTCCCCGTCGTAAGTCGAGAGCACCTGCCGCAACTCGAGAAAATCCAGGAGGTTCTCCCCTCCAGGCGAGATGAGGCCCATTTCCGCTGAGGCGTCTCGAGCTAATCACACCTAAGCTCTGGAACTTTCAAAGGGTCCTTCACACCCTTGCTGCAACTCAAGAAGTTCCCCCACATACCGTCTCCACTCCAGAGGAAGCACGAGAGTCCCGCCCACATCCAGAGGAGCACCGTTTCCGCCTCCTAGCTTGAGAGGAGGGATCCTTTCCCTGCGTGATCGGGAAAAATTTCCCGGCGTTCCCGTCGCATCCCAAGAGGAGGCGCTCTCCACAGAAAGGCGAGAGGAATTCCAGGGTCGTGACACCATTGCCAGAGTCCCACAGATGTCTCCGTGCATTCAAGGGAAACCTGTTTTCCCTACACTGCCTCGGCTTTCAAGCCGAGGATCGACTCACACCACGGTAGCACGTGGACAGCCTGTGGAAAGCCTCGTGGGAAAGCCTCTTGGGAAAGCCTCGTGGGAAAGCCTCGAGGGAAAGCCACAGATCCCTTGATCCACGCGAAGGGAAGCGTGACACTGCTCCTACAGCTCGGCAGGAAAGCCCAAGTGCATGCCCCCAATCTGACGAGGACTGACTCCCCTGGGGAGACTCTAGAAGTACCCCTAGATCCATGTCAGCACTGGAGAGGAATCCTCAGATTCCGGCAACGACTCCACACAAGGACTTACCCCGGCATCAACGGGAGAATCCTAAGAGGCCCCCGAGCAACTCGCATGGGGACTGGCCTTCCCTGAGGCCACCAGAGCGGTCCCTGTGGTCCCCGTCCTACGTGGAAAGCACCTGCCGCAACTCGAGAAAATCCAGGAGGTTCTCCCCTCCAGTCGAGATGAGGCCCATTTCCGCTGAGGCGTCTCGAGGCTAATCACACCTAACCTCTGGAACTTCCAAAGGTACTTCACACCCTTACTGCAACTCAAGAAGTTCCCCGACATACCCGTCTTCACTCGAGAGGAAACACGAGAGTCCCGCCCACATCCAGAGGAGCCCCGTTTCCGCCTCATAGCTCGAGAGGATTGATTCTCTCCCTGTGTCGTCGGAAAGGATTCCTGGCATTCCGCGCATCTGAACAGGAGGCGTTCTCCACAGGAAAGGCGAGAGGAAATCCAGGGTCGTGCCACCATTCCCAGAGTCCCCCAGATGTCTCAGTCCTCTGCATGGAAACCTGTTTTCCCTGCACTGCCTCCACTTTCAAGCGAGGATCGACTCACACACGGTGGCACGTGGGACAGCCTTGTGGAAAGCCTCGTGGAAAGCCTCGAGGCAAAGCCAAAGATCCCTTGATCCACGCGAAGGGAAGCGCGACACTGCTGCTACAGCTCGGAGGAATGCACACGTGCATGCCCCCACTCGGACGAGGACTGACTCCCTGGGGATTCTCCAGAATACACCAAGATCCATGTCAGTACTGGAGAGGAATCCTCAAGTTCCGCACCCACTCCACACAAGATCTTAAGCCCCGGCATCGACGGGAGAAGAATCCCGAGAGGCCCCCAAGCAACTCGCATCGGGACTGGCCTTTCCTGAGGCCACCAGAGCGGGTCCCTGAGGTCGCCGTCGTAAGTCGACAGCACCTACCGCATCTCGATAAAATCCAGGAGGTTCTCCCCTCCAGGCGAGATGAGTCCCATTTGTGCTGAGGCGTCTCGAGGCTAATCAGACCAAACCTCTGGAACTTCCAAAGGGTCCTTCACAACCTTTCTGCAACTCAAGAAGTTGCCCAACATACCCGTCTCCACTCGAGAGGAAGCACGAGAGTCCCGCCGACATCCAGAGGAGCCCCGTTTCCGCCTCCTAGCTCGAGAGGAGGGATCCTTTCCCTGCGTGTTCGGCAAAGAATTCCAGGGGTTCCAGTCGCATCTCAAGAGGAGGCGCTCTCCACAGGAAAGGCGAGAGGAACTCCAGGGTCGTTCCACCATTCCAAGAGTCCCCCAGATGTCTCAGTCCTTTCCAGAGGAACTTGTTTACCCTGCACTGCCTCGACGTTCACGCGGAGGACCGACTCACACGATGGTGGCACGTGGGACAGCCCTGGGAAAGCCTCGTGGGAAAGCCTCGTGGGAAAGCCTCGAGGGAAAACAAGAAACCCCTTGATCAACCCAACGGGAAAATTGACTCTGCTCCTAATGCTCGGGAGAAAAGCGCACGTGCATGCCCACATTGGAGACGAAGATGACTCCCCTGTGGAGACTCCAGTAGTACCCAAGATCCATGTCAGCACTGGAGAGGAAACCTCAGGTTCGGGCACCGATTCCAAAAAAGGTCTTAGGCCCCGGTCATCGACCGGAGAGGAATCCCGAGAGGCCCCTTAGCAACTCGCAAGTCGACTGGCATTACCTGAGCGGACCAGAGCGGGTTACATAAGTCCCGGTCGTAACTGGAGAGCACCTGCTGAAACTCAAGAAAACCCAGGAGGTTCTCCCCTGCAGTCGAGATGAGGCCCATTTCCGCTGAGGCGTCTCGAGTCTAATCACACCTAACCTTTGAAACTTCCAAAGGTTCTTCACACCCTTGCTGCAACTCAAGAAGATCCCCGACATACCTCTCTCCACTCGAGAGGAAGAACGAGAGTCACCCACATCCAGAGGGCCCCGTTTCCGCCTCCTAGCTCGAGAGGAGGATCCTTTCCCTGCATGGTCGGGAAAGAACTCCCGGCGTTCCTGTCTCATCTCAAGAGGAGGCGCTCTCCACAGGAAAGGCGAGAGGAACTCCAGGGTCGTGCCACCATTCCCAGAGTCCCCAGATGTCTCAGTCCATTCCAGGGAAACCTGTTTTCCCTGCACTGCTTCGACTTTCAAGCCGAGGATCGACTCACACCACGGTGGCACGTGGGACAGCCCTGTGGGAAAGCCTCGTGGAAAGCCTCGAGGGAAGCTCGAGGGAAAGCCACAGATCCCTTGATCCAAGCGAAGGGAAGCGTGACAGTTCTGGTACAGCTCGGGAAAGCGAACGTGCATGCCCCACGCGAGACGAGGACTGACTCCCCTGGGGAGACTCCAGAAGTACCGCAAGATGCATGTCAGCACTGGAGAGGAATCCTCAGGTTCCGCACCGACTCCACACAAGGTCTTAGGCCCCCGTAAAGAGAATCCGAGAGGCCCCCGAGCAACTCGCATGGGGACTGGCCTTTCCTGAGGCCACCAGAGCGGGTCCCTGAGGTCCCCGTCGTAAGTCAAGAGCACCTGCCGCAACTCGAGAAAATCCAGGAGGTTCTCCCCTCCAGGCGAGATGAGACCCATTTCCACTCAGGTCTCGAGCTAATCACACCTAAACCCTGGAACTTCCAAAAGGGTCCTTCACACCCTTGCTACAACTCAAGAAGTTCCCCAACATATCTGACTCCACTCGAGAAGAAGCACGAGAGTCCCGCCCACATCCAGAGGAGCCCCGTTTCCGCCTCGTACCTCGCGTCAGGTATCTTTTTCCTGTATGTTCCGGAAAGAATTCCAGTGTTCCCGTCGCATCTCATGAGGAGGCGCTCTCCAAAGGGAAAGGCGAGAGAAACTCCAGTGTTGTGCCATCATTCAAGAGTCCCCCAGATATCTCAGTGTGCCGGGGTCCTGCCCCGCTGGATCCAGGGAATTCGACGGATGGACGGCTTGACGTGGAAAGTCTTGTGTATTTATTAATGTAAGATGAGATTAAGAAATTATAGGGTAGTAAGAAGATTAACTGGAGAAAAAGGCTGAATAGCTAGGTTTACGCGGAAGGCCAATAAATTCCGACAAGAATTTTCTGGCGGATTCTGGGAATGGTGGCACGACCCTCGAGTTCCTCTTGCCTTTCCTGTGAGAGCGCCTCCTCTTTGAGATGCGCCGGGAACCCGGGAATTCTTTCACGACACACAGGAAACGATCCCTCCTCTGATCTATCAGGCGGAAACGGGGCTCCTCTGGATGTGGGCGGACTCTCGTGCTTTCTCTCGAGTGGAGACGGGTATGTCGGGGAACTTCTTTGAGTTGCAGCAAGGTGTGAAGGACCCTTTGGAAGTTCCAGATGTTAGATGTGATTAGCCTCTAGACGCCTCAGCGGAAATGGGCCTCATCTCGCCTGGTGGGGAGAACCTCCTGGATTTCTCGAGTTGCGGCAGGTGCTCTCGACTTACGACGGGGACCATAGGGATCCGGTATGGTGCCTCAGGAAACGCCAGTCCACATGCGAGTTGCTCGGGGAGCCTCTCGGATTCCTCTCCCGGTGATGCCCGCGGGCTGAGATCTTTGTGTGAGTGGGTGCCGGAACCTGAGGATTCTCTCCAGTGCTGGACATGGAACTTGGTACTTCTGGAGTCTCCCCAGGGAGTCAGTCTCATCTCGACTGAGGGCATGCACGTGTGATTTCCTCCCGAGCTGTAGCCAGCAGTGTCACGCTTCCCTTCGCGTGCATCAAGGGATGTGTGGCTTTCCCTCGAGCCTTTTCCCGAGCTTTCCCTCGACGCTTTACCACAGAGCAGTCCTCGTGCCACCGTGGTGTGAGTCGATCCTCGGCTTGAAAGTCGAAACAGTGCAGGAAAACAGGTTTCCCTGGAATGGACTGAGACATCTGGAGGACTCTGGGAAATGGTGGCACGACCCTGAGTTCCTCTCG
>NW_017203403.1:0-6038 GCF_001704415.2 Capra hircus | reverse complement strand
CCTTCTCGAGTTGAGTCGGGGTATTTCGGGGAACTTCCTGAGTTGCAGCAAGGGTGTGAAGGACCCTTTGGAAGTTCCAGAGTTAGGTGTGATTAGCCTCGAAGACGCCTCAGCGGAAATGGGGCTCATCTCGCCTGGAGGGGAGAACTCCTGGATTTTTCTCGAGTTGCGGCAGGTGCTCTCGACTTACGACGGGGACTCAGGGACCGCTGTGGTGGCGTCAGGAAAGGCCAGTCCCATGCGAGTTGCTCGGGTCCTCTCGGGGATTCCTCTCCGTCGATGCCGGGGCCTAAGTTCTAGTGTGGAGCCGGTGCCGGAACCTGAGGATTCCTCTCCAGTGCTGACATGGATCTTGGGGTACTTCTGGAGTCTCCCCAGGGGAGTCAGTCCTTGTCTAGAGTGGGGCATGCACGTGCGCTTTCCTCCCCAGCTGTTGCAGCAGTGTCACGATTCCCTTCAAGTGGATCAAGGGATCATTGGCTTCCCTCGAAGGCTTTCCCACAGGGCTGTCCCACGTGCCACCGTGGTGTGAGTCGATCCTCGGCTTGAAAGTCGAGCAGTGCAGGGAAAAACAGGTTTCCTGGAATGGACTGGAGACATCAGGGGTACTCTGGCAATGGTGGCACGACCCTGGAGTTGATCTCGCCTTTCCTGTGGAGCGCGCCTCCTCTTGAGATGTGACAGGAACACCGGGAATTCTATCCCGATCACGCAGGGAAAGGATCCCTCCTCTCGAGCTAGGAGGCGGAAATTGGGCTACTGTTGATGTGGGTGGGGCTCTCGTGCTTCCTCTCGAGTGAAGTCGGATATGTCGGGAAACTTCTTGAGTTGCAGCAAGGGTGTGAAGGACCCTTTGGAAGTTCCAGAGGTTAGGTGTGATTAGCCTCGAGACGCCTCAGCGGAAATGGGCCTCATCTCGCCTGGAGGGGAGAACCTCCTGGATTTTCTCAAGTTGTGGCAGGTGCTCTCGACTTACGACGGGGACTCAGGGACCCGCTCTTGTGGCCTCAGGAAAGGCCAGTCCCCCATGCGAGTAGCACGCGGGCCTCTCGGGATTCCTCTCCCGTCGATGCGGGGCCTATGATCTTTTGGGAGTAGGTGCAGAAACCTGAGGATTCCTCTCCAGTGCTGACATGGATCTTGGGGTACTTCTGGAGTCTCCCCAGGGGAGTCAGCCCTCGTCTCGAGTGGGCAATGCACGTGCACTTTCCTCACGAGCTGTAGCAGCAGTGTGGCGCTTCCATTCGCGTGGATCAAGGATCTGTGGCTTTCCCTCGAGGCTTTCCCACGAGGCTTTCCACGATGCTTTCCACACGGCTGTACCACGTGCCACCGTGGTGTGAGTCGATCCTCGGCTTGAAAGTCAACGCAGTGCAGGGAAAACTGGTTTCCCTGGAATGGACGCAGACATTTGGGGGACTCTGGGAATGGTAGCACGACACTCGAGTTCCTCTCGCCTTTCCTGTGGAGAGCTCCTCCTCTTGAGATCCCACGGAAACGCCGGGAAATCTTTCCCGAGCACGCAGGGAAAGGATCACTCCTCTCTCAAGGTAGGAGGCGGAAACGGGTCTCCTCTGGATGTGGGCGGGACTCTCGTGCTTCCTCTCGAGTTGAGTCGGGTATATCGGGGAACTTCCTGAGTTGCAGCAAGGGTGTGAAGGACCCTTTGGAAGTTCCAGAGGTTAGGTGTGATTAGCCTCGAGACGCCTCAGCGGAAATGGGCCTCATCTCGCCTGGAGGGGAGAGAACCTCCTGGATTTTCTCGAGTTGCGGCAGGTGCTCTCGACTTACGACGGGGACCTCAGGGACCCCGCTGTGGTGGCGTCAGGAAAGGCCAGTCCCCATGCGAGTTGCTCGGGGCCTCTCGGGATTCCTCTCCCGTCGATGCCGGGGCCTAAGATCTAGTGTGGAGCCGGTGCTGGAACCTGAGGATTCCTCTCCAGTGCTGACATGGATCTTGGGTACTTCTGGAGTCTCCCCAGGGGAGTCAGTCCTTGTCTCGATTGGGGGCATGCACGTGCGCTTTCCTCCCCAGCTGTTGCAGCAGTGTCACGATTCCCTTCAAGTGGATCAAGGGATCATTGGCTTTCCCTCGAGGCTTTCCCACAGGGCTGTCCCACAGGTCTGTCCCACGTGCCACCGTGGTGTGAGTCGATCCTCAGCTTGAAAGTCGATGCAGTGCAGGGAAAACAGGTTTCCCTGGAATGGACTGAGACATCTGGGGGACTCTGGGAATGGTGGCACGACCCTGGAATTCCTCTCGCCTTTCCTGTGGAGAGCGCCTCCTCTTGACATGCGACGGGGAACGCCGGGAATTCTTACCCGACCACGCAGGGAAAGGATCCCTCGTCTCAAGCCAGGAGGCGGAATCTGGGCTCCTCTGGATGTGTGCGGGACTCTAATGCTTCTTCTTGTGTGGAGACCGGTATGTCGGGGAACTTCTTGAGTTGCAGCAAGGGTGTGAAGAACCCTTTGGAAGTTCCAGAGGTTAGGTGTGATAAGCCTCGAGACACCTCAGCGGAAATTGGCCTCATCTCGCCTGGAGGGCAGAACCTCCTAGATTTTCTCGAGTTGCAGCAGGTGCTCCAGACTTACGACGGGGACCTCAGGGACCCGCTCTGCTGGCCTCAGAAAAGGCCAGTCCCCATTCGAGTTGCTTGGGGGCCTCTCGGGATTCCTCTCCCGTCGATGCCGGGCCTAAGACCTTGTGTGGAGTCGATGCCGGAACCTGAGGATTCCTCTCCAGTGTGAAATGGATCTGGGGGTACTTGTGGAGTCTCCCCAGGGAGTCAGTCCTCGTCTCGAGTGGGGAATGCACGTGCGCTTACCTCGCGAGCTGTAGCAGCAGTGTCACGCTACCCTTCGCGTTGATCATGGGATCTGTGGCTTTCCCTTGAGGCTTTCCCCGAGGGTTTCCCACGAGGCTTTCCTACAGGGCTGTCCCACGTGCCACCGTGGTGTGAGTCGATCCTCGCTTGAAAGTCGAGGCAGTGCAGGGAAAACAGGTTTCCCTGGAATGGACTTAGACATCTGGGGACTCTGGCAATGGTGGCATGACCCTGAGTTCCTCTCACCATTCCTGTGGAGAGCGCCTCCTCTTGAGATGCGACGGGAACGCCGGGAATTCTTTCCCGAGCACGCAGGGAAAGGATCCCTCCTCTCGAGCTAGGAGGTGGAAACGGGGCTCCTCTGGATGTGGTCGGGACTCTCGTGCTTTCCTCTCGAGTGGAGACGGTATATCGGGGAACTTCTTGAGTTGCAGCAAGGGTGTGAAGGACCCTTTGGAAGTTCCAGAGGTCTGGGGTGATTAGCCTCAGGACGCCTCAGTGGAAATGGGCCTCATCTCGCCTGGAAGCTAGAAACTCCTGGATTTTCTCGACTTGTGGCAGGTGCACTAGACTTATGACGGGGACTCAGGGACACGCTCTGGTGGCCTCGGGAACAGCCATTTCCTTGCGAGTTACTCGGGGCCACTCGGGATTCCTCTCCCATCGATGCCGGGCCTAAGACCTTGTGTGGAGTCGGTGCCATAACCTGATGATTCCTCTCCAGTGCTGATATGGTTCTTGGGGTACTTCCGGAGTCTCCCCAGGGAGTAAGTCCTCGTCTCGAGTGGGGCCATGCACGTGTGCTTTCCTCCCGAGCTGTAGCAGCAGTGTTACGCTTCCCTTCGCGTGGATCAAGGGATCTCTGGCTTTCCTCGTGGCTTCCCTCGAGGCTTTCCCACGAGGCTTTCCACGGGGCTGTCCCACGTGCTACAGTGGTGTGAGTTGATCCTATGCTTGAAAGTCGAGGCAGGGCAGGGAAAACAATTTTCCCTGGAATGGACTGAGACACATGGGGGACTCTGGGAATGGTGGCACGACCCTGGAGTTCCTCTCGTCTTTAGTGTGGAGAGCGCCTCCTCTTGAGATGCGATGGGAACGCCGGGAATTCTTGACCTAACACGCAGGGAAAGGATCCCTCTTTCGAGCTAGGAGGCAGAAAAGGGGCTCCACTGGATGTGGGCGGATTCTTGTGCTTCTCTCAAGTGGAGACGGGTATGTCGGGGAACTTCTTGAGTTGAAGCAAGGGTGTGAAGGACTCTTTGGAAGTTCGAGAGGTTAGGTGTGATTAGCCTCGAGACACCTCAGCGGAAATGGGCCTCATCTCACCTGCAGGGGAGAACCTCCTGGATTTTCTCGAGTTGCGGCAGGTGCTCTCGACTTACGACCTGGACCTCAAGGACCCGCTTTGGTGGCCTGAGGAAAGGCCAGTCCCCATGCGAGTTGCACGGGGGCCTCTCGGGATTCCTCTCTCCGTCGATGTCGGGGCCTAAGACCTTGTGTGCAGTCAGTGCCGGAACCTGAGGATTCCTTTCCAGTGCTGACATGGGTCTTGGGTACCTCTGGAGTCTCCCAGGGGATTCAGGCCTCGTCTCTAGTGGGGGCATGAGCGTGCCCTTTCCTCCCATGCTGTAGTAGCAGTGTCACGCTTCTGCTTGCGTGGACCTAGGGATCTGTGACTTTCCCTCGAGTCTTTCCCACGAGGCTCTCCCACAGGGCTGTCCCACGTGTCACGGTGGTGTGAGTCGATCCTCGGCGTGAAAGCCGAGGCAGTGCAGGGAAAACAGGTTCCTGTGGAATGGACTGAGACATCTGGGGGAGTCTTGGAATGGTGGCACGACCCTGCTGCCGGGAGCCAGTGTGAGGAATCCCGCCCGTGACAAGGTCATGAGGAAGGAAGCTGACATACGCAAGGCGTGCTCAGACTTCAGGACCCCTCTGGAAATTCCTAAGCATGTACCCCAACAAAAATCTGCCGGCTTTTGTGCTCTGCTTTTCCACTCTTCTGACATTTTCTGGAAAAAGTCAAGTCAGGGCTTTAGTCTTCTGCATTTGAAAGAGTGTTTCAATCCAAAAAACCCCTCCGATGGCTTTCTAGCCTGCCTGCAGGACTCTGCGAGTGTGATTGTTTGAGGCCTCCTGACCGCAGGAGGCACAGGAAGCTTAAAACATCCTAGGAATGTAGGAGCTTCCGAGGAGTCAAAATCTTTAGAATAGGACTGATTAATGGTTTCATTTTTTGGTCAATGCTTGCTGCCAAATTTTCATATCCTTTATTTTTAGATATAGTTGGTAATATAGAAAAACAAGTAGTAGACCTGGTATTAGCAACATTAGATCTTTGAGTTAAGTACCTTCTTTGTTATATCCCACTGCACCTTTGTTCTATAGAGTTGTAACTTTAAATGCTTTAAGGAGATGCAGATTAAAGAAAAACACTTCAGGAGAAACAAATTAACATTCATTAAGGAAGAGAGCCAAAAAGTGTTAACAAGCCTCTTGGCCAGAAGATAATGTAAATCACCTGAGACCTTTTGTATACAAAATGATATACGGAAAGAATCTGGGTTGCGAATGCTACATAATTTTGTATTACCCCCATTGATCTCCGTGTTTTATCAAAAGTATAAAAGGCCTTCTGAACAATAAAGGATGGGGCCAGGGGCCGGGACCAGTTTTCTCGGACCAGACCAGTTTTCTCGGACCAGTTTTCTCGAACTAGTCTCTCGCCTGGTTTCTTGGGACTCTGGCTCCCCCCATGTCTCTCTCTCTCCTCTTCTCTCCCCTTTCCTCTCTCTGCTCTTTACTTTAACTTCAGGCTGAATCTCCATCTGGGGCGCGAGGCTCGCCAGGTCTACTTACTTGCCCCGGCTGTTAAGACCCGCACGAAAGGGAGCTTAAGCGAGGCACCCTTAGATATTCAAGCGGGCGCCGGTGCCCAACGTAGATGGTGCAAATTCCTTGTCTGGAATTTTATTGGCCTTCCGCGTAAACCAAGCTATTCAGCCCTCTTCCTCCACTTAACCTTCTTACTACACTATAGTTTCTTAATCTAATCTTACATTAATAAACAAACAAGTCTTTCCACGCCAACGCCGTCCACCCTTCGAATTCCCTGGATCCACCGGGCTGGACCCCGGCACCCTGCAGTTCCTCTCCCCTTTCCTTTGGAGAGCGCCTCCTCTTGAGATGGATGGGAAAGCCGGGAATTTT
>NW_017203402.1:0-6038 GCF_001704415.2 Capra hircus | reverse complement strand
TCTGGCCTTTCCTGAGCCATCAGAGGCGGGTCCTGAGGTCGCCCTTGTAAGTCGAGAGCAACTGCCTCAACTCGAGATAATCCAGGAGGTTTCTCCCCTCCAGGCGAGATGAGGCCCATTTCCGCAGAGGCGTCTCGAGGCTAATCACACGTAACCTCTGGAACTTCCAAGGGTCTTTCACACCCTTGCTGCAACTCAAGAAGTTCCCCGACATACCCGTCTCCACTCGAGAGGAAGCACGAGAGTCCCGCCCACTTCCCGAGGAGCCCCGTTTCCGCTCCTAGCTCGAGAGGAGGGATCCTTTCCCTGCGATGTCGGGAAAAGAATTCCCGGCGTTTCCGTCGCATCTCAAGAGGAAGCGCTCTCCACAGGAAAATGCGAGAGGAATTCCAGGGTCGTGCCACATTCCCAGAGTCCCCCAGATGTCTCAGTCCATTCCAGGGAAAACTGTTTTCCCTGCACAGCCTCGACCTTCAAGCCGAGGATTGACTCACACCACGGTGGCACGTGGGACAGCCCTGTGGGAAAGCCTCGTGGAAAGCTCGTGAGAAATCCTCGTGGAAAGCCTCGAGGGAAAGCACAGATCCCTTGATCCACGCGAAAGGAAGCGTGACACTGCTGCTACAGCTCGGGAGGAAATCGCACGTGCATGCCCCCACTCGGAACGAGGACTGACTCTCCTCGGAGACTCCAGAAGTACCGAAGGTCCATGTCAGCACTGGAGAGGAATCCTCAGCTTCCGGCACCAAACTCCATACAAGGTCTTAGGCCCGGCATCGACGGGAGAGAAATCCCGAAAGGCTCCCGAGCAACTCGCATGGGGACTGGCCTTTCCTGAGGCCACCAGAGGGTGTCCCTGTGGTCCCCGTCGTAAGTCGAGAGCACCTGCCGCAACTCGAGAAAATCCAGGAGGTTGTCCCCTCCAGGCGAGATGAGGCCATTTCCGCTGAGGCGACTGGAAGCTAATCACACCTAATCTCTGGAACTTCCAAAGGGTCCTTCACAGCCTTGCTGCAACTCAAGAAGTTCCCCGACATACCCGTCTCCACTCAAGAGAGGAAGCACGAGAGTCCCGCCACATACAGAGGGGGCCCCGTTTCTGCCTCCTAGCTCGAGAGGAGGGATCCTTTCCTTTTCGTGGTCGGCAAAGAATTCCCGGCGTTCCCGTCGCATCTCAGGAGGAGGCGCTCTCCACAGGAAAGGCGAGAGGAACTCCAGGGTCCTGCCACCATTCCCAGAGTCCCCAAGATGTCTCAGTGCATTCCAGGGAAACCTGTTTTCCCTGCACTGCCTCGACATTCAAGCCGTGGATCGACTCACATCACGGTGGCACGTGGGACAACCATGTGGGAAAGCCTCGTGGGAAAGCCTCGTGTGAAAGCCTCCAGGGAAAGCCATAGATCCCTTGATCCACGCGAAGGGAAGCGTGACACTGCTGCTACAGCTGGGGAGGAAAGCGCACGTACATGCCCCCACTCGAGACGGGGGACTGACTCCCCTGGGGAGACTCCAGAATTTCACTAAAATCCATGTCTGCACTGGAGAGGAAACCTCAGGTTCCAGCACCGACTCCACACAAGGTCTTATGCCCCCGGCATCGAAGGGAGAGGAATCCCGAGAGAACCCCGAGCAACTCGCAAGGGGACTGGCCTTTCCTGATGCCACCAGAGCGGGTCCCTGAGTTCCCCGTCGTCAATCGAGAGCACCTGTCACAACTTGAGAAAATCCTGGAGGTTCTACCCTCCAGGCCAGATGAGGCCCGTTTCCGCTGAGGCGTCTGAGGCTAATACACCTGGCCTCTGGAAATTCCTACGGGTCCTTCACACACTTGCTGCAACTCAAGAAGTTCCCCGACATAACCCTCTCCCCTCAAGAGGAAGAACGAGAGTCCCGCCCACATCCAGAGGAGCCCCGTTTCCGCCTCATAGCTTGAGAGCAGGGATCCCTTCAATGCGTGGTCAGGAAAGAATTCCCTGCGTTACCGTTGCATCTCAAGAGGAGGCGCTCTCCACAGGAAAGGCGAGAGGAACTCCAGGGTCGTGCCACCATTCCAGAGTCCCCCAGATGTCTCCGTCCATTCCAGGGAAACCTGTTTTCCCTTCACTGCCTCGACTTTCAAAGCTGAGCATCGACTCACACCACCGTGACACGTGGGACCCTGTGGGAAAGCCTCCTGGGAAAGCCTCGTGGGAAAGCCTCGAGGGAAAGCCACAGATCCCTTGATCCTCGCGAAGGGAAGCTCAACACTGCTGCTGCAGCTCGGAGGAAAGTGCACTTGCATGCCCCACTCATTACGAGGACTGACTCCCCTGGGGAGACTCCAGAATACCCCAAGATCCATGTCAGCACTGGAGAGGAATCCTCAGGTTCTGGCACCGACCCACACAAGGTCTTTGGCCTGGGCATCCACGGGAGAGGAATCCCGAGAGGCCCCAGAGTAACTCGCAAGGAAATGGCCTTTCCCCGAGGCCACCAGAGCGTGTCCCTGAGGTCCCCGTCGTAAGTCGAGTGCACCTGCCGCAACTCGAGAAAATCCAGGAGGTTCTACCCTCCAGGCTAAATGAGGCCCATTTCCACTGAGGCATCTCGAAGCTAATCACACCTAAATCTGGAAATTCCAAAAGGGTCCTTCACACCCTTGCTGCAACTCAAGAAGTTCCCTGACATACCCATCTCCACTCGAGAGGAAGCACGAGAGTCCCGACCACATCCAGAGGAGCCCCGTTTCCACCTCCTAGCTCAAGAGGAGGGATCCTTTCCCTGCGTGCTCGGGAAAGAATTCCCGGCGTTCCTGTCGCATCTCAAGAGGAGGCGCTCTCCCACAGGAAAGGCGAGAGGAACTCCAGGGTCATGCCACCATTCCTAAAGTCCGCCAGATGTCTCAGTCCATTCCAGGGAAACCTGTTTTCCCTGCACTGTTTTGACTTTCGAGCCGAGGATAGACACACACCACGGTGGCACGTGGGACAGCCTGTGGGAAAGCCTCGTGGGAAAGCCTCGTGGGAAAGCCTCGAGGGAATGCCACAGATCCCTTGTTCCACTCGAAGGGAAGCGTGACACTGCTGCTACAGCTCGGGAGGAAAGCGCCGTGCATGCCCCCACCCGAGACGAGGACTGACTCCCCTGGGGAGACACCAGAAGTACCCCAAGATCCATGTCAGCACTGGAGAGGAATTCTCAGGTTCCGGTACCGACTCCAGTCCAGGTCTTAGGCCCCGGCATCGACGGGAGAGGAATCCCGAGAGGCCCCAAAGCAACTCGCATGGGTACTGGCCTTTCTGAGGCCACCAGAACAGGTCCCTGATGTTCCCGTGGAAAAGTCTAGAGCACCTGCCGCAACTCGAGAAAATCCAGGAAGTTCTCCCCTCCTGGGCGAGATGAGGCCCATTTCCGCTGAGGCGTCTCGAGGCTAAGCACACCTAACATCTGGAACTTCCAAAGGGTCCATCACACCCTTGCTGCAACTCAAGAAGTTCCCCGACATACTCGTCTCCACGAGGAGGAAGCACGAGAGGTCCCGCCACATCCAGAGGAGCCCCGTTTCCGCGCCTCTACTCGAGAGGAGGGATCCTTTCCCTGCATGGTCGGGAAGAATTCCCGGCATTTCGCGTCGCATCTCAAGAGGAGGCGCTCTCCACAGGAAAAAGGCGAGAGGAACTCCAGGGTCGTGCCACCATTCCAGAGTCCCCCAGATGTCTCAGTCCATTCCTGGGAAACCTGATTTCCCACCTGCACTGCCTTCGACTTTCAAGCCGAAGGATCGACTCACACCCACTGTGGCACCTGGGACAGGCCCTGTGGGGAAAGCCTCGTGGGAAAGCCTCTGCAAAAACCCTCGATGAAAGCCACAGATTTTCTTCATCCACGCGAAGGGTAGCATGACACTGTGCTACAGCTCGGGAGGAAAGTGCACGTGCCATGACTAAAGTCGAGACGGACTTGAATCCACGGTGGAAGACTCCAGAAGGTACCCCCAAGATCCATGTCAGCACTGGAGAGGAGTCCTCAGGTTCCGGCACCGTCTCCACACAAACGTTTAGGCCCCGGCATCGACGGGAGAGGGAATCCCGAAGGGCCCCCTAGCAATCGCATGGGGATGGCCTTTCCCTTTTGAGGCCAGCCAGACGCAGGTCCGCTGAGTCCTTCGTCTTTAAGTCGAGAGCACACTGTGGCAAAACTTCTAGAAAATCCAGGAGGATTCTCCCCTCCCAGGCGAGATGACCCATTTCCGCGGAGGCGTCTCGAGGCTATCAACCTGGCCCTCTGGAACTTCCAAAGGGTCCTTCCCAACACCCTTAGCGCAACTCCAAGAAGTTCCACGACGTACCCTCTCCCTCTCCACTCGAGAGGAAGCACGAGAGTCCTGCCCACAATCCCAGAGAAGCCCCGTTTCCAAGGCTCATAGATCGAGAGTGGACATCCTTTCCCCTGCGTGGTCGGGAAAGAATTCCGGCGTTCGGTCGCATAATCTAAGAGGAGGTCGGTCTCCACAGGAAACACCGAGGGGAATTCTCCCCCCCCAGGAAGGGGTCCCGTTGGGGGGAACCACCCAAAATTCCCCCCCCCCCCTGAAAGGGTTGGCCAAAAAAAGAAAAAAAAAAGATTTTTTTTTTTTTTTTTTCTCAAAAGTTCCCCCCCATTTTCCCAAAAAGGGGAAAAAAAAACCCTTTTGTTTTTTTTTTTCCCCCTTTGCAAACTGGCCTTTTTTTTTTTCCGAACTTTTTTCAAGCCGAGGAAAAAAAATTTTTCCAAACTTCCAACAAAAAAAAAAAAACAAACCAACGGTGGCAACGTGGGGGAAAAAACAGGCCCCCTGTGGTGAAAAGCCTTTCCGTGGGGAAAGCCCTTTTCCCGTGGGAAAAAAAAGCCCTCGAAGGAAAAAAAGCCCAACAGAAAATTTCCCTTTTTTTGATCCAAAAAAACGCAAAAAGGGAAAAAAGTTGGGTGAAAACAAACTTGCTGCTAAAACAACGCCTTCGGGAAAGGGAAAAAAGGCCCGCACGTTTGCCAAAATTGCCCCCCAAAAAAACCTTCTCGAGAACGAGGGAACTGGGGGCCTTCCCCCCCTGGGGGGAAAAGACCCCTTCCCCAGAAAAAGTAAAACCCCAAAAAAAAAGAACCATTGTCCAAAAAGCAAAAAAAAAACCTGGAAAGAAAGGAAAAAAATCGCTTCAAGGTTTTTTCCCGGCCAAACCGGGAAAACTTTTTTTCCAACAAAAAAGAA
Organism: Capra hircus; assembly: GCF_001704415.2. NCBI lineage: Eukaryota > Metazoa > Chordata > Mammalia > Artiodactyla > Bovidae > Capra > Capra hircus. The sequence goes on along the minus strand of NW_017203402.1, from coordinate 814 downwards.
TTTCTTTTTTTTTAAAAAAAGGCCCCCCCCGTTCAAAAAAAAATTTTGGACGGGAAAGAAAGGAAAATTCCCGAAAAAAGGCCCCCCGGAAAGCAAAAACTTTTCGCCCAAAAAAAATGGGGAACTTGGCCCCTTTTTTTTCCCTGAGGCCATCCCCAAAAGAAAAAAGCCGGGTTTTCCCCCTTTTTTGAGGTTCCCCCCCCAAATTTTGTTTTAAGTCGAGAGCAAAAACCCTGCCCCCCCCGCAAACCTTTTTTTTTTTTTTTCCGACAAAAAATTCCCAGGAAGGTTTTTTTTTTTTTTTTTTTCTCCCTTTCCCAAAAGGCAGGAAAATTTTTTTTTAGGCCCCCTTTCCGCTTTGAAGGGCAAAAATCTTCCGAAAAGGCTTTTTTAAAAAAAAAAATTCAACAACCCTAAAAAAAAAAAAACCTTTTTTTTTTTTTTTCTTTTTTTTTTGGAACTTTTTTACAAAAAGGGTTTGTTTTCCTTCCCAAAAAAACCGACCCTTTTTGCCTGCCAAAAAAAACTTTTTCCAAGAAAAGTTTTCCCCCCCAAAACAAATACCCGTCTTTTTCTCCTTAACTTTGGAGAAGGAAACAACGAGAAAAAAGTCCCCCGGGCCCCTCATCAAAGAAGGGAAAGCCCCCGGTTTTTTTTTTGTTTCCCGCTTCCAAAAAATAAAAGCCTTTTTTTGTTTTTCGAGAAGAGAAGGGGAAAAATTATTTTCCCCCTGCCCGTTGGGTTCCGGGAAAAAAAAATCCCGGCCCGTTTTTCCCCGTCGCCAAATCCCCTCAAAAAAAGAGGAGGTTTGGGC
>NW_017203401.1:0-6040 GCF_001704415.2 Capra hircus | reverse complement strand
CCCGGTGTTCCCGGGCGCATCTAAAGAGGAGGCGATCTCCACAGGAAAGGCGAGAGGAAATCCAGGGTCGTGCCACCATTCCCAGCGTCCCCAGATGTCTCAGTCCATTCACAGGAAACCTGTTTTCCCTGCACTGCCTCGACTTTCAAGCCAAGGATCGACTCACACCACGGGGCACGTGGGACAGCCCTGTGGGAAAGCCTCGTTGGAAAACTGAAAGGTGGGAAAGCCTCGAGGGAAAGCCACAGTTGCTTTGATCAACCGAAGGGAAGTGTGACACTGCTGCTACAGCTCGGGAGGAAAGCACACGTGCATGCCCCCACTCGAGACGAGAGGACTGACTACCCTGAGGAGAGTCCAGAAGTACCCCAAGATCCACGTCAGCCCTGGAGAGGAATCCTCACGTTCCGGCACCGACTCCAAACAAGGTCTTAGGCCCCGGCATCGACGGGAGAGGAATCCCGAGAGGCCCCGAGTAACTAGCATGGGGGACTGGCCTTTCCTGAGGCCATTAGAGCGGGTCCCTGAGGTCCCCGTCATAAGTCGAGAGCACCTGCCGCAACTCGAGAAAATCCAGGAGGTTCTCCCCTCCAGGCGAGATGAGGCCCATTTCCTCTGAGGCGTCCCCAGGTTAATCACCTAAACTCTGGAACTTCCAAAAACGTTCTTCACATCCTTGCTGCAACACAAGAAGTTCCCCGACATACCCGTCTCCACTCGAGAGGAAAGCACGAGAGTCCCGCCCACATCCAGAGGAGCCCCGTTTTCCGCCTCCTAGCTCGAGAGGAGGGATCCTTTCCCTGCGTGGTCGGGAAAGAATTCTCGGCGTTCCCGTCGCATCTCAAGAGGGGACGCTTTACACAGGAAAGGCGTGAGGAACTCCAGGGTCGTTCCACCATTCCCAGAGTCCCCCAGATGTCTCAGGCCATTCCAGGGAAACCTGTTTTCCCTGCACTGCCTCGACTTTCAAGCCGAGGATCATCTCACACGACGGTGGCACGTGGGACAGCTCTGTGGGAAAGCCTCGTGGGAAAGTCTCATGGGAAAGCCTGGAGGGAAAGCCACAGATCCCTTGATCCCCGCGAAGGGAGCGTGACACTGCTGCTACAGCTCGGGAGGAAAGCACACGTGCATGCCCTACTCGGGACAAGGACTGACTCCCCTGTGGAGTCTCCAGAAGTACCCCAAGATCCAAGTCAGCACTGGAGAGGAATTCTCAGGTTCCGGCACCGACTCCCCACAAGGTCTTAGGCCCCGGCATCGATGGGAAAGGAATCCTGATAGGCCCCGAGCAACTCGCATGGGGACTGGCCTTTCCTGAGGCCACCAGAGCGGGTCCCTGAGGTCCCGTCGTAACGCGAGAACACCTGCAGCAACTCAAGAAAATGCAGGAGGTTCTCCCCTCCAGGGGAGATGAGGACCATTTCCTCTGAGGCGTCCCCAGGCTAATCACACCTAACCTCTGGAACTTCCAAAGGGTCCTTCACACCCCTGCTGCAACTCAAGAAGTTCCCCGACATACCCGTCTCCACTCAAGAGGAAGCACGAGAGTCCCGCCCCAATCCAGAGGAGCCCAGTTTCCGGCCTCCAAGCTCGAGAAGAGGGATCGTTTCCCTGCGTCGTCGTGAAAGAATTCCCGGCGGTTGCGTCGCATCTCAAGAGGAGGCCCTCTCTACAGGAAAGCCGAGAGGAACTCCAGGGTCATGCCACCATTCCCAGAGTCCCCCAGATGTCTCAGTCTATTCCAGGGAAACCTGTTTTCCCTGCACTGCCTCGACTTTTCAAGCCGAGGATCAACTCACACCATGGTGGCACGGGGGGAAAACCCTGTGGGAAAGCCCTCGTGGGGAAAGCCTCATGGGAAACCCTCGAGGGAAAGCCACAGATCCCTTGATCCAAGCGAAGGGAAGCGTGACACTGCTGCTAAAGCTCGGGAGGAAAGCGCACTTGCATGCCCACACTCGAGACGAGGACTGACTCCCCTGGGGAGACTCCAGAAGTACCCCAAGGTCCATGTCAGCCCTGGAGAGGAATCCTCAGGTTCCGGCACCGACTCCACGCAAGGGCTTAGGCCCCGGCATCAGGGGAGAGGAATCCGAGAGGCCCCCGAGCAACTCGTATGGGGACCTGCCTTTCCTGAGGCCACCAGAGCGGGTTCCTGATGTCCCCGTCGTAAGTCAAGAGCACCTGCCGCAACTCGAGAAAATCCAGGAGGTTCTCCCTTCCAGGCGAGATGAGGCCCATTTCCGCTGAGGCGTCTCGAGGCTAATCACACCAAACCTCTGGAACTTCCAAAGGGTCCTTCACACCCTTGCTGCAACTCAAGAAGTTCGCTGACATACCCGTCTCCACTCGAGAGGAAGCACGAGAGTCCCGCCCACATCTAGAGGAACCCCGTTTCCGCCTCCTAGCTCGATAGGAGGGATCCTTTCCCTGCATGGTCGGGAAAGAATTCCCCGGCGTTCCCGTCGCATCTCAAGAGGAGGCGCTCTCCACAGGAAAGGCGAGTGGAACTCCAGGGTCGTGCCACCATTCCCAGAGTCCCCCAGATGTCTCAGTCCATTCCAGGGAAACTTTTTTCCCTACACGGCCTCGACTTTCAGGACGAGGATCGACTCACACCACCGGTGGCACGTGGGACAGCCCTTTGGGAAAGCCTCGAGGGAAAGCCACAGATCCCTTGATCCACGCGAAGGGAACCATGACACTGCTGGCTGCAGCTCGGGAGGAAAGCGCACGGTGCATGCTCCCACTCGAGACAAGGACTGACTCCCCTGGGGAGACTCCAGAAGTACTCCAAATCCATGTCAGCACTGGAGAGGAAACCTCAGTTTCCGGGCACCGACTCCACACAAGTTCTTAGGCCCGGCACCGACGGGAGTGGAATCCCGAGAGGTCCCCGTGCAACTTGCATGGGGACTGGCCTTTCCTGAGGCCACCAGAGAGGGTCCCTGAGGGCACCGTCGTAGGTCGAGAGCACCTGCCGCAACTTGAATAAATCCAGGAGGTTCTCCCTTTCAGGCGAGATGAGGACCATTTCTGCTGAGACGTCTCGAGGCTAATCACACCTAACCTCTGGAAGTTACAAAGCGTCCTTCACACTCTTTCTGCAACTCAAGAAGTTCCCCGACATACCCGTTTCCACTCGAGAGGAAGCACGAGTGTCCCGCCCACATCCAGATGAGCCCCGTTTCCGCCTCATAGCTCAACAGGAGGGATCCATTCCCTGCGTGGTCGGGAAAGAATTCCCGGCGTTCCCGTCACATCTCAAGAGGGAGCGCTCTCCACAGGAAAGGCGAGAGGTACTCCAGGGTCGTGCCACCATTCCCAGATCCCCCAGATGTCTCAGTCCATTCCACGGAAGCCTGTTTTCCCGGCACTGACTCAACTTTCAAGACGAGGATCGACTGACACCACGGTGACACGTGGGACATCAACTTGGGAAAGCGTCGTGGGAAAGCCTGGTGGGAAAGCGTCGTGGGAAAGCCTCGCTTAAAGCCTCGAGGGAAAGCCACTGATCCTAGGATACACGGGAAGGGAAGCGTGACACTGCTGCTACAGTTCGGGAGGAAAGTGCACGTGCATGCCCCCACTCGAGACGAGGACTGACTCCCCTGGGGAGACTCCAGAAGTACCCCAAGATCCATGTCAGAACTGGAGAGGAATTCTCAGTTTCCGACACCGACTCCAAACAAGGTCTTAGGCCCTGGCATCGATGGGAGAGGAATCCCGAGAGGACCCCGAGCAAATCGCATGGGGACTGGCCTTTCCTGAGGCCACCAGAGCGGGTCCCTGAGGTCCCCGTAGTAATTCGAGAGCACCTGCCGCAACTTGAGAAAATCCAGGAGGTTCTCCCTTCTTGGCGAGATGAGGCCCATTTCCACTGAGTTCTCTCACGGCTAATCACACCTAACCTCTGGAACTTCCAAAGGGTCCTTCACACCCTTTCTGCAATTCAAGCAGATCACCATATACCAGTCTCCACTCGAGAGGAAGAACGAGAGTCCCGCCCACATCCAGAGGAGCCCCGTTTCCGACTCCTAGCTCGAGAGGAGGGATCCTTTCCCTGCGTGGTCGGGAAAGAATTCCCGGCGTTCCCATCGCATCTCAAGAGGGGGCGCTCTCCACAGGGAAGGCGAGAGGAACTCCAGGGTCGTGCCACCATTCCCAGAGTCCCACAGATGTCTTAGTCCATTCCAGGGAAACCTGTTTTCCCTGCACTGCCTCGACTTTCAAGAAGAGGTTCGACTCACACCAAGGTGGCAGGTGGCACAGTCCTGGGAAAGCGTCGTGGAAAAGCGTCGTGGGAAAGCCTCGAGGAAAGCCACAGATCCCTTGATCCTCGCGAAGGGAAGCTCAACACTGCTGCTACAGCTCGGAGGAAAGCGCACGTGCATGCCCCGACTCGAGACGAGGACTGACTCCCCTGGGGAGACTCCAGAAACACCCCAAGATACATGTCAGCACTGGAGAGGAATCCTCAGGTTTTGGCACAGACTCCACACAAGATCTTAGGTCCCGGCATCGACGGGAGACGAATCCCGAGAGACCCATGAGCAACTCGCATGGGGACTTCCCTTTCGTGAGGCCACAAGAGGGGGTCCCTGATGTCACCGTCGTAAGTCGAGAGCACCTGCTGCAACTCGAGAAAATCCAGGAGGTTCTCCTCTCCTGGCGAGATGAGGCCCATTTCCGCTGAGGGGTCTCGAGGCTAATCACACCTAAACTCTGGAACTTCCAAAGGGTCATTCACACCCTTGCTGCAACTCAAGAAGTTCCCCAACATGCCCGTCTCCACTCGACAGGAAGCACGAGAGTCCCGCCCACATCCAGAGGAGACCCGTTTCCGCCTCCTAGCTAGAGAGGAGGGATACTTTCCCTGCGTGGTCGGGAAAGAATTCCCGGCGTTCCCGTCGCATCTCAAGAGGAGGCGCTCTCCACAGGAAAGGCGAGAGGAACTCCAGGGTCGTTTCACCATTCCCAGAGCCCCCAGATGTCTCAGTCCATTCCAGGGAAACCTGTTTTCCCTGCACTGCCTCGACTTTCAAGCGAGGATCGACTCACACCACGGTGGCACGTGGGACAGCCCTGTGGAAAGCCTCGTGGGAAAGCCTCGTGGGAAAGCCTCTTGGGAAAGCCACAGATCACTTGATACTCGCGAAGGGAAGCGCGACACTGTTGCTAAAGCTCGGGAGGAAAGCGCACGTTCATGCCCCCATTCGAGACGAGGACTGTCTCCCCTGGGGAGACTCCAGAAATACCCCAAGATCCATGTCAGCACTGGAGAGGAATCCTCCGGTTCCGCCACCTACTCCACACAAGGTTTTATGCTCCGGCATCGACGGGAGAGGAATCCCTAGAGGCCCCCGAGTAACTCGCATGGGGACCGTCCTTTCGATATGCCACCAGAGCGGGTCCCTGAGGTCCCGTCGTAAGTCGAGAGCACCTGCCACAACTCGAGAAAATCCAAGAGGTTCTCCCCTCCAGGCGAGATGAGGCCCATTTCCGCTGAGGCGTCTGGAGGCTAATCACACCTAACCTCTGGAACTTCCATAGGGTACTTCACACCCTTGCTGCAACTCAAGAAGTTCCCCGACATACCCGTCTCCAGTCGAGAGGAAGCACGAGAGTCCCGCCCACATCCAGAGGAGCCCGTTTCAGCTTCCTAGCTCGAGAGGAGGGATCCTTTCCCTGCGTGTTCGGGAAAGAATTTCTGGCGTTCCGTTGCATCTCAAGAGGAGGCACTCTCCACAGGAAAGGCGAGAGGACTCCAGGGTCGTTCCCCATTCCAGAGTCCCCCAGATTTCTCAGTCCATTCCAGGGAAACCTGTTTTCCCTGCACTGCCTCGACTTTCAAGCCGAGGATCGACTCACACCACGTGGCACGTGGACAGCCCTGTGGGAAAGCATCGTGGAAAAGCCTCCTGGGAAAGCCTGGAGGGAAAGCCACAGATCCCTTGATCCACGCGAAGGGAAGCGTGACACTGCTGCTACAGCTTGCTTCGGAGCTCGGGAGGAAAGCGCACGTGCATGCCACCAC
>NW_017203400.1:0-6040 GCF_001704415.2 Capra hircus | reverse complement strand
AGCCTTTGCCTTTCACTTCTCTCTTTTTTTTATTTTTTAATTTTTTAAATTTAAAATCTTTAATTACATGTGTTCCCAAACATGAACCCCCTCCCACCTCCCTCCCCATAACATCTCTCTGGTCATCCCATGCACCAGCCCCAAGCATGCTGTATCCTGCGTCAGACATAGACTGGCGATTCAATTCTTACATGATAGTATACATTTAGAATGCCATTCTCCCAAATCATCCCACCCTCTCCCTCTCCCTCTGAGTCCAAAAGTCCGTTATACACATCTGTGTCTTTTTTCCTGTCTTGCATACAGGGTCGTCATTGCCATCTTCTAAATTCCATATATATGTGTTAGTATACTGTATTGGTGTTTCTTTCTGGCTTACTTCACTCTGTATAATGGCTCCAGTTTCATCCATCTCATCAGAACTGATTCAAATGAATTCTTTTTAATGGCTGAGTAATACTCCATTGTGTATATGTACCACAGCTTTCTTATCCATTCATCTGCTGATGGACATCTAGGTTGTTTCCATGTCCTGGCTATTATAAACAGTGCTGCGATGAACATTGGGTACATGTGTCTCTTTCAATTCTGGTTTCCTCGGTGTGTATGCCCAGCAGTGGGATTGCTGGGTCATAGGTAGTTCTATTTGCAATTTTTTAAGGAATCTCCACACTGTTCTCCATAGTGGCTGTACTAGTTTGCATTCCCACCAACAGTGTAGAGGGTTCCCTTTTCTCCACACCCTCTCCAGCATTTATTGCTTGCAGATTTTTGGATCGCAGCCATTCTGACTGGTGTGAAGTGGTACCTCATTGTGGTTTTGATTTGCATTTCTCTGATAATGAGTGATGTTGAGCATCTTTTCATGTGTTTGTTAGCCATCCGTATGTCTTCTTTGGAGAGAAATGTCTATTTAGTTCTTTGGCCCATTTTTTGATTGGGTCGTTTTTTTTCTGGAATTGAGCTGCATAAGTTGCTTGTATATTTTTGAGATTAGTTGTTTGTCAGTTGCTTCATTTGCTATTATTTTCTCCCATTCAGAAGGCTGTCTTTTCACCTTGCTTATAGTTTCCTTTGTTGTGCAGAAGCTTTTAATTTTAATTAGATCCCATTTTTTTTATTTTTTATTTCCAGAATTCTGGGAGGTGGATCATAGAGGATCCTGCTGTGATTTATGTCTGAGAGTGTTTTGCCTATGTTCTCCTCTAGGAGTTTTATAGTTTCTGGTCTTACATTTAGATCTTTAATCCATTTTGAGTTTATTTTTGTGTGCGGTGTTAGAAAGTGATCTAGTTTCATTCTTTTACAAGTGGTTGACCAGTTTTCCCAGCACCACTTGTTAAAGAGATTGTCTTTACTCCATTGTATATTCTTGCCTCCTTTGTCAAAGATAAGGTGTCCATATGTGTGGATTTATCTCTGGGCTTTCTATTTTTGTTCCATTGATCTATATTTCTGTCTTTGTGCCAGTACCATACTGTCTTGATGACTGTGGCTTTGTAGTAGAGCCTGAAGTCAGGCAAGTTGATTCCTCCAGTTCCATTCTTCTTTCTCAAGATTGCTTTGGCTATTCGAGGTTTTTTGTATTTCCATACAAATCTTGAAATTATTTGTTCTAGTTCTGTGAAAAATATGGCTGGTAGCTTGATAGGGATTGCATTGAATTGTAATTGCTTTGGGTAGTATACTCATTTTCACTATATTGATTCTTCCGATCCATGAACATGGTATATTTCTCCATCTATTAGTGTCCTCTTTGATTTCTTTCATCAGTGTTTTATAGTTTTCTATATATAGGTCTTTAGTTTCTTTAGGTAGATATATTCCTAAGTATTTTACGTCTATTGCAGATGACATGATCCTCTACATGAAAACCCTAAAGACTCCACCAGAAAATTACTAGAGCTAATCAATGAATATAGTAAAGTTGCAGGATATAAAATCAACACACAGAAATCCCTTGCATTCCTATACACTAATAATGAGAAAGTAGAAAAAGAAATTAAGGAAACAATTCCATTCACCATTGCAACGAAAAGAATAAAATACTTAGGAATATATCTACCTAAAGAAACTAAAGACCTATATATAGAAAACTATAAAACACTGATGAAAGAAATCAAAGAGGACACTAATAGATGGAGAAATATACCATGTTCATGGAGAAGAATCAATATAGTGAAAATGAGTATACTACCCAAAGCAATTTACAAATTCAATGCAATCCCTATCAAGCTACCAGCATTTTTCACAGAACTAGAACAAATAATTTCAAGATTTGTATGGAAATACAAAAAACCTCGAATAGCCAAAGCAATCTTGAGAAAGAAGAATGGAACTGGAGGAATCAACTTGCCTGACTTCAGGCTCTACTACAAAGCCACAGTCATCAAGACAGTATGTACTGGCACAAAGACAGAAATATAGATCAATGGAACAAAATAGAAAGCCCAGAGATAAATCCACACACATATGGACACCTTATCTTTGACAAAGGAGGCAAGAATATACAATGGAGTAAAGACAATCTCTTTAACAAGTGGTGCTGGGAAAACTGGTCAACCACTTGTAAAAGAATGAAACTAGATCACTTTCTAACACCCACACAAAAATAAACTCAAAATGGATTAAAGATCTAAATGTAAGACCAGAAACTATAAAACTCCTAGAGGAGAACATAGGCAAAACACTCTCAGACATAAATCACAGCAGGATCCTCTATGATCCACCTCCCAGAATTCTGGAAATAAAAGCAAAAATAAACAAATGGGATCTAATTAAAATTAAAAGCTTCTGCACAACAAAGGAAACTATAAGCAAGGTGAAAAGACAGCCTTCTGAATGGGAGAAAATAATAGCAAATGAAGCAACTGACAAACAACTAATCTCAAAAATATACAAGCAACTTATGCAGCTCAATTCCAGAAAAATAAACGACCCAATCAAAAAATGGGCCAAAGAACTAAATAGACATTTCTCCAAAGAAGACATACGGATGGCTAACAAACACATGAAAAGATGCTCAACATCACTCATTATCAGAGAAATGCAAATCAAAACCACAATGAGGTACCACTTCACACCAGTCAGAATGGCTGCGATCCAAAATCTGCAAGCAATAAATGCTGGAGAGGGTGTGGAGAAAAGGGAACCCTCCTACACTGTTGGTGGGAATGCAAACTAGTACAGCCACTATGGAGAACAGTGTGGAGATTCCTTAAAAAATTGCAAATAGAACTACCTTATGACCCAGCAATCCCACTGCTGGGCATACACACGAGGAAACCAGAATTGAAAGAGACACATGTACCCCAATGTTCATCGCAGCACTGTTTATAATAGCCAGGACATGGAAACAACCTAGATGTCCATCAGCAGATGAATGGATAAGAAAGCTGTGGTACATATACACAATGGAGTATTACTCAGCCATTAAAAAGAATTCATTTGAATCAGTTCTGATGAGATGGATGAAACTGGAGCCGATTATACAGAGTGAAGTAAGCCAGAAAGAAAAACACCAATACAGTATACTAACACATATATATGGAATTTAGAAAGATGGCAATGACGACCCTGTATGCAAGACAGGAAAAAAGACACAGATGTGTATAACGGACTTTTGGACTCAGAGGGAGAGGGAGAGGGTGGGATGATTTGGGAGAATGGCATTCTAACATGTATACTATCATGTAAGAATTGAATCGCCAGTCTATGTCTGACGCAGGATACAGCATGCTTGGGCTGGTGCATGGGGATGACCCAGAGAGATGTTATGGGGAGGGAGGTGGGAGGGGGGTTCATGTTTGGGAACACATGTAAGAATTAAAGATTTTTAAAATTTAAAAAATTAAAAATAAAAAAAAAGAGAGAAGTGAAAGGCAAAGGAGAAAAGGAAAGATATACTTCATCTGAATGCAGAGTTCCAAAAAATAGCAAGGAGAGGCAAGAAAGCCTTCCTCGGTGATCAGTGCAAAGAAATAGAGGAAAACAACAGAATGGAAAAGACTAGAGACCTCTTCAGGAAAACTAGAGATACGAAGGGAACATTTCATGCATAGATGGCTCAATAAAGGACAGAAATGTACAGACCTAACAGAACCAGAAGATATTAAACAGAGGTGGCAAGAATACACAGAAAACTATACAAAAAAGATTTTCATGACCCAGATAATGACGATGGTGTGATCACTCACCTAGAGCCAGACATCCTGGAAGGCAAAGTCAAGTGGGCCTTAGGAAGCATCGCTATGAACAAGGCTAGTGGAGGTAATGGAATTTCCAGTTGAGCTATTTTAAAACCCTAAATGATGATGTTGTTAAAATGCTGCACTCAGTATGCCAGCAAATTTGGAAAACTCAGCAGTGGCCACAGGACTGGAAAAGGTCCATTTTCATTCTAGTCCCAAAGAAGGCAAATGCCAAAGAATGTTCAAACTACCACACAATTGTACTCATCTCACACACTAGCAAAGTATACTCAAAATTCTCTAAGCCAGGCTTCAACAATATATGAACTTTCCAAGATTGGAACTTTCAGATGTTCAAGCTGGATTTAGAAAGGCAGAGAAACCAGAGATCAAATTGACGACATCCATTGGATCATTGAAAAGGCAAGAGAATTCCAAAAAAAATCTACTTGTGCTTTATTGATTCCACCAAAGCTTGTGACTGTGTAGATCAAAAGAAACTGTGGAAAATTCTTAAAGAGATGGAATACCAGATCACCTTACCTGCCTCTTGAGAAATCTGTGTGCAGGTCAAGAAGAAACAGTAAGAACTGGACATGGAACAACAGACTGTTTCCAAATTGGGAAAAAGAGTTCGCCAAGGCTGTATATTGTCACTTGCTTATTTAACTCATATGCACAATACGTCACGTGAAATACCAAGCTGGATGAAGCCAAAGGTGGAATCAAGATTGCCAGAAGAAATATCAATAAACTCAGATATGTAGATGACATCACCCTTATGGCAGAAAGTGAAGAGGAACTGAGGAACTTCTTGATGAAGGTGAAAGAGGAGAGAGAAAAAAGCTGGCTTTTAAACTCAACATTCAGAAGATAAGATCATGGCATCTGGTCGCCACCACTTCATGGCAAATAGATGGGGGAAACAGAGGAAACAGTGACAGATGTTATTTTCTTGAGCTCCAAAATGACTGCAGATGGTGACTACAGCCATGAAATTAAAAGACATTTGCTCCTTGGAAGAAAAGTTACGACCAACCTAGACAGCATAATAAATAAAATGCAGAGACATTACTTTGCCAGCAAAGGTCAGTCTAGTCTATGGTTTTTCCAGTAGTTGCGTAAGGATGTGAGAGTTGGATCATAAAGAAAGCTGAGCGCAAAAGAACTGATGCTTTTGAACTCTGGTGTTGGAGAAGACTCTTGAGAGTCCCCTGGATAGCAAGCAGATCCAACCAGCTCATCCTAAAGGAAATCAGTCCTGAATATTCATTGGAAGGACTGATGCTGAAGCTGAAATTCCAACTGATGCAAAGTACTGACTCACTGGAAAGGACTCTGATGCTGGGAAGATTGAAGGCAGGAGGAGAAGGGATAACAGAGGATGAGATGGTTGATGGCATCAGAGACTCAATGGACATGAGTTTGAGCAAGCTCCAGGAGTTGGTGATGGACAGGAAGCCTGGGTGTGCTGCAGCCCATAGGGTTGCTTAGAGTCGGACACGACTGAGCGACTGAACTGGGACTCCATCAGTCAACAATCCAGTTTAGGTTAAATACCGTTAAGAACACAGAATTGGGAATTACCTGACTCGGAAAGAAAGTGTTTACCCAGTCATTAGAATTGCTCACTTTCTCAACACCTGGAAGCACTACTAAGACTTAAGTGATGATTATACCACTTGCTCTTGCATTTAGAGGGTGCCTGGTCTAAGGAGTTAGATGAAGGGTAAAAGTGACACATTCCATAAAAATGAATATATGATCAAAGACCCGTGTATTTGATGACTGGTGAATAGAGAGATAAATGATTCTGAACTATTACATATAGGTTTGTTAGCAATTTAATC
>NW_017203399.1:0-6040 GCF_001704415.2 Capra hircus | reverse complement strand
GCCGGTTCCGGCCCCGAGCTCCACACAAAGCTCTTACGGCCGCCTGCCATCGACGCCGGAGAGCGAAGAGGAACAGCGACAGGCCCCTCTAGCAACTCGCATGGGGACTGGCCTTTACTGAGGTCACCAGAGCGGGTCCATGAGGTCCCGTCGTAAGTCGAGAGCACCTGCCGCAACTCGGTAAAATCCAGGAGGTTCTCCCCTCCAGGCGAGATGAGGCCCGTTTCCACTGAGGTGTCTCGAGGCTAATCACACGTGACCTCTGGAACTTCCAAAGAGTCTTTCACAGCCATGCTGCAACTCAAGAAGTTCCCCGACATACCCGTCTCCACTCAAGAGGAAGCACGAGGGTCCCGGCCACATCCAGAGGAGCTCCGTTTCCGGCTCGTAGCTCGAGAGGACGGATCCTTTCCCTGCTTGGTCCGGAAAGAATTCCCGGCATTCCCATCGCATCTCAAGAGGAGGCGCTCTCCAAAGGAAAGGGGAGAGGAACTGCAGGGTCGTGCCACCATTCCAAGACTCCCCCAGATATCTCAGTCCGTTCCACAGGAACCTGTTTTCCCTGCACTGCCTCGGCTTTCACGCCGAGGATCGACTCACACCACCGGGACACGTGGGACAGCGCTGTGGAAAGCCTCGTGGGAAAGACTCGAGGGAAAGCCACAGATCCCTTGTCCACGCAAGGGGAAGCGTGACACTGCTGCTACAGCTCGGAGGAAAGCGCACGTGCATGCCCCCACTCGAGACGAGGACTGACTCCCCTGGGGAGACTCAGGAAGTACCCCAAGATCCATGTCAGCACTGGAGAGGAATCCTCAGGTTCCGGCACCGACTTCACTCAAGGTCTTATGCCGGGGTCCAGCCCGGTGGATCCAGGGAATTCGAAGGGTGGACGGCATTGGGGTGGAAAGACTTGTTTATTTATTAATGTAAGATTAGATTAGGAAACTATAGTATAGTAAGAAGATTAAGTGGAGTAAGAGGGCTGAATAGCTTGGTTTACGCGGACGGCCAATAAAATTCCAGACAAGGAATTTGCACCACCTACGTTGGGCCACCGGCGGCCGCTTGAATATCTAAGGGTGCCTCGCCTTAAGCGCCCTTTCGTGCGGGTCTTAACAGCCAGGGCAAGTAAGTAGACCTGGCGAGCCTCCGCACTCCAGGTGGAGATTCAGCCTGAAGTTAAAGTAAAGAGCAGAGAGAAGGAAAGGTAGAGAAGAAAGAAGAGAGAGAAAGACACGGGGGGAGCCAGAGTCCCAAGAAACCAGGCTGAGAGACTAGTTCGAGAATCTGGTCCGAGAAATTGGCCCCCCGGCCCTGGCCTCCTCCTTTATTGTTCAGAAGGTCTTTTATACTTTTGATAAAACATGGAGATCAATGGATAACACAAAATTATGTAGTGTTCGCAATCCAGATTCTTTCTGTATATCATTTTGTATACAAAAGGTCTCAGGTGATTTACATTATCTTCTGGCCAAGAGGCTTGTTAACACTTTTTGGCTCTCTTCCTTAATGAATGTTAATTTTGTTTCCCCTGAAGTGTTTTTTCTTTAATCTGCATCTCCTTAAAGCATTAAAGTTACATCTCTATAGAACAAAGGTGCAGTGGGTTATAACAAAGAAGGTACTTAACTCAAAGTTCTAATGTTGCTAATACCAGGTCTACTACTTGTTTTTCTATATACCAACTATATCTAAAAAAAAGGATATGAAAATTTGGCAGCAAGCATTGACCCAAAAAATGAAACTTTTAATCAGTCCTATTCTAAAGATTTTGACTCCTCTGAAGCTCCTGCATTCCTAGGATGTTTTAAGCTTCCTGTGCCTCCTGCGGTCAGGAGGCCTCAAACAATCACAAGCGCAGCTGTACGAGTCCTACAGGCAGGCTAGAAAGCCATCAGAGGGTTTTTGGATTGAAACACTCTTTCAAATGCAGAAGACTAATGCCCTGAATTGACTTTTTCCAGAAAAGGTCAGAAGAGTGAAAAAGCAGAGCACAAAAACCGGCAGATTTTTGTTGGGGTACATGCTTAAAAATTTCCAGAGGGGTCCCTGAAGTCTGAGCACGCCTTGCGTATGTCAGCTTCCTTCCTCATAACCTTGTCACGGGCGGCTTCCTCACACTGGCTCCCGGCAGTCTTAGGCCCCGGCATCGACGGGAGAGGAATCCCGAGAGGCCCCGAGCAACTCGTAAGGGAATGGCCTTTCCTGAGGCCACCAGAGCGGGTCCCTGAGGTCCTCGTCGTAAGTCGAGAGCACCTGCCGCAACTCGAGAAAATCCAGGAGTTTCTCCCCACCAGGCGAGATGAGGCCCATTTCCGCTGAGGCGTCTCGAGGCTAATCACACCTAACCTCTGGAACTTCCAAAGGGTCCTTCACACCCTTGCTGCAACTCAAGAAGTTCCCCGACATACCCGTCTCCACTCGAGAGGAAGCACGAGAGTCCCGCCCACATCCAGAGGAGCCCCATTTCCGCCTCCTAACTCGAGAGGAGGGATCCTTTCCCTGCATGGTCGGGAAAGAATTCCCGGCGTTCCCGTCGCATCTCAAGTGGAGGCGCTCTCCACAGGAAGGGCGAGAGGAACTCCAGGGTCGTGCCACCATTCCCAGAGTCCCCCAGATATCTCAGTCCATTCCAGGGATACCTGTTTTCCTGCACTGCCTCGACTTTCAAGCCGAGGATCGACTCACACCACGGTGGAACGTGGGACAGCCCTGTGGAAAGCCTCGTGGGAAAGCCTCATGGGAAAGCCTCGAGGGAAAGCCACAGATCCCTTGATCCACGCGAAGGGAAGCGTGACACTGCTGCTGCAGCTCGGGAGGAAAGCACACGTGCATGCCCCCACTCGAGACGAGGACTGACTCCCCTGGGGAGACTCCAGAAGTACCCTAAGATCCATGTCAGCAATGGAGAGGAATCCTCAGGTTCCGGCACCGACTCCACACAAGGTATTAGGCCCCGGCATCGATGGAAGAGAAATCCCGAGAGGCCCCGAGCAACTCGCATGGGGACTGGCCTTTCGTGAGGCCACCAGAGCGGGTCCCTGAGGTCCACGTCATAAGTCGAGAGCACCTGCCGCAACTCGAGAAAATCCAGGAGGTTCTCCCCTCCAGACGAGATGAGGCCCATTTCCGCAGAGGCGACTCGAGGCTAATCACACCTAACCTCTGGACCTTCCAAAGGGCCCTTCACACCCTTGCTGCAACTCAAGAAGTTCCCCGACATACCCGTCTCCACTCGAGAGGAAGCACGAGAGTCCCGCCCACATCCAGAGGAGCCCTGTTTCCGCATCCTAGCCCGACAGGAGGGATCCTTTCCCTGCGTGTTCGGAAAAGAATTCCCGGCGTTCCCGTCACATCTCAAGAGGGGGCGCTCTCCACAGGAAAGGCGAGAGGTCGTGTCACCATTCCTAGAGCCCCCAGATGTCTCAGTCCATTCCAGGGAAGCCTGTTTCCCCGGCACAGCCTCGACTTTCAAACTGAGGATCGACTGACACCACGGTGGCATGTGGGACATCACTGTGGGAAAGCCTCGTGGGAAAGCCTGGTGGGAAAGTGTCGTGGGAAAGCGTCGTGGGAAAGCCTCGAGGGAAAGCCACGGATCCTTGATCCTAGCGAAGGGAAGCTCAACACTGCTGCTACAGCTCGGAGGAAAGCGCACGTGCATGCACCGACTCGAGATGAGGACTGACTCCCATGGGCAGACTCCAGAAGTACCCCAAGATACATGTCAGCACTGGAGAGGAATCCTCAGGTTTTGGCACAGACTACACACAAGATCTTAGGTCCCGGCATCGACGGGAGAGGAATCCCGAGAGGCCCATGAGCAACTCGCATGGGGACTTCCCTTTCTTGAGGCCACAAGAGCGGGTCCCTGATATTCCCGTCGTAAGTCGAGACAATCTGCTGCAACTCGAGAAAATCCGGGAGGTTTCCCCTCCAGGCGAGATGAGGCCCTTTTCCGCTGAGGCGTCTCGAGGCTAATCACACCTAACCTCTGGAACTTCCAAACGGTTATTCAAACCCGTGCTGCAACTCAAGAAGTTCACCGACATACCCGTCTCCACTTGAGAGGAAGCACGAGAGTCCCGCTCACATCCAGAGGAGCCCCGTTTCCGCCTCCAAGCTCGAGAGGAGGGATCCTTTCCCTGCGTGGTCGGGAAAGAATTCCTGGGGTTCCCATAGCATTTCAAGAGGAGGCGCTCTCCACAGGAAAGGCGAGAGGAACTCCAGGGTCGTGCCACCATTCCCAGAGTCCGCCAGATGTCTCAGTCTATTCCAGGGAAAACTGTTTTCCCTGCACTGCCTCCACTTTCAAGCCGAGGATCGACTCACACCACGGTGGCACGTGGGACAGCCCTGTGGGAAAGCATCGTGGGAAAGCCTTATGGGAAAGCCTCGTGAGGAAGCCTCGAGGGAAAGCCACTGATCCCTTGATCCACGCGACGGGAGCATGACACTGCTGCTACACCTCGGGAGGAAAGCGCAGGTGCATGCCCCCACTCGAGATGAGGACTGACTCCACTGGGGAGACTCCAGAAGTACCCCAAGATCCATGTCAGCACTGGAGAGGAAACCTCAGGTTCTGGCACCAACTCCACACAAGGTCTTAGGCCCCAGCATCGACGGGAGAGGAATCCCGAGAGGCCCCGAGCAACTCGAATGGGACTGGCCTTTCCTGAGGCCCCCAGAGCGGGTCCCTGAGATCCCCGTCGTAAGTCGAGAGCACCTGCCCTAACTCGAGAAAATCCAGGAGGTTCTCCCCTCCAGGCGAGATGAGGCCCATTTCTGCTGATGCGTCTCCAGGCTAATCACATCTAATCTCTGGAACTTCCAAACGGTGCTTCACACCCTGGCTGCAACTCAAGAAGTTCCCCGACATACCGTCTGCACTCGATAGGAAGCACGAGAGTCCCGCCCATATCCAGAGGAGCCCCGTTTCTGCCTACTAGCTCGAGAGGAGGGATCCTTTCTCTGCGTCATCGGGAAAGAAATCCCGACGTTCCCGTCGCATCTCTAGAGGAGGCGCTCTCCACAGGAAAGGCGAGAGGAACTCCAGGGTCGTGCCACCTTTCCCAGCGTCCCCCAGATGTCTCAGTCCATTCCAGGGAAACCTGTTTTCCCTGCACTGCCTCGACTTTCAAGCCGAGGATCGACTCACACCACGGTGGCACGTGGGACAGCCCTGTGGGAAAGCCTCGTGGGGAAGCCTCGAGGGAAAGCCTAGTGGGAAAGCCTCGAGGGAAAGCCCTGATCCCTTGGTCCACGAGTAGGGAAGCGTGACACTGCTGCTACTGCTCGGGAGGAAAGTGCACGTGCATGCCCCCACTCGAGACGAGGACTGACTCCACTGGGGAGACTCAAGAAGTACCCCCAGATCCATGTCAGCAATGGAGAGGAATCCTCAGGTTCCGGCACCGGCTCCACACAAGATCTTACGCCCCGGCATAGACGGGAGAGTAATCCCCGAGAAGCCCCGAGCAACTCGCATGGGGACTGGCCTTTCCTGAGGCAAACAGAGCGGGTCCCTGAGGTCCCCGTCGTAAGTCGAGAGCACCTGCCGCAACTTGAGAAAATCCAGGAGGTTCTCCCCTCCAGGCGAGATGAGGCCCATTTCCGCTGAGGCGTCTCGAGGCTAGTCACACCTAAGCTTTGGAACTTCCAAAGGGTCCTTCACACCCTTGCTGCAACTCAAGAAGTTCCCCGACATACCCGTCTCCACACGAGAGGAAACACGAGAGTCCCGCCCACATCCGGAGGAGCCCCGTTTCCGCCTCCTAGCCTGAGAGGAGGGATCCTTTCCCTGCGTGGTAGGGAAAGAATTCCCGGCGTTCCCGTCGCATCTCAAGAGGAGGCGCTCTCCTCAGGAAAGGCGAGAGGAACTCCTGGGTCGTGCCACATTCCCAGAGTCCAACAGATGTCTCAGTCCATTGTAGGGAAACCTGTTTTCCCTGCACTGCCTCGACTATCAAGCCGAGGATCGACTCACACCACGGTGGCACGTGGGACAGGCCCTGTGGGAAAGCCTCGTGGGAAAGCC
>NW_017203398.1:0-6041 GCF_001704415.2 Capra hircus | reverse complement strand
ACTCGAGAGGAAGCACGAGAGTCCCGCCCACATCCAGAGGAGACCCGTTTCCGCCTCCTACCTCGAGAGGAGTGATCCTTTCCCTGCGTGCTCGAAAGATTTCCCGGCGTTTCCGTGGGATCTCAAAGAGGAGGAGCTCTCCACAGGAAAGGCGAGAGGAACTCGAGTGTCGTGCTACCATTCCAGAGTCCCCAAAATGTCTGCGTCATTCCAGGGAAACCAGTTTCCCTGCACTGCGTTGACTTTCAAGCCGAGGATCGACTCACACCACGGTGGCACGTGGACAGCCGTGTGGAAAGCATCGTGGGAAAGCTCGTGGGAAAAAGCCTCGAGGGAAAGCAACAGATCCGTTGATCCACGCGAAGGGAAGCGCGACACTGCTGCTACAGCTCGGGAGGAAAGCGCACGTGCATACCCCCACTCGAGACGAGGACAGACTCCCCTGGGGAGACTCCAGAAGTACCCCAAGATCCATGTCAGCACTGGAGAGGAATCCTCAGGTTCCGGCACCGACTCCACACAAGGTCTTAGGCACTATAATCGATGGGAGAGGAATCCCGAGAGGCCCCGAGCAACTCGCATGGGGACTGGCCTTTCCCGAGGCCACCAGAGGGGGTCCCTGAGGTCCCCGTCTTAAGTCGAGAGCACCTGATGCAACTCGAGAAAATCCAGGAGGTTCTCCACTCCAGGCGAGATGAGGCCCATTTCCGCTGAGGCGTCTCGAGGCTATTCACACCTAAACTCTGGAACTTCCAAAGGGTCTTCACACCCTTGCTCCAACTCAAGAAGTTCCGCGAGATTCCCGTCTCCACTCGAGAGGGAGCACGAGAGTCCGCCTACATCTAGAGGAGCCCGTTCGCCTCCTAGCTCTAGAGGAGGGATCCTTTCCCTGCGTGGTCGGGAAAGAATTCCCGGCGTTCCCGTCGCATCTCAAGTGGAGGCGCTCTCCACAGGAAAGGCGAGAGGAACTCCAGGGTCGTGCCACATTCCCAGAGTCCCCAGATGTCTCAGTCCATTCCAGGGAAAACTGTTTTCCCTGCACTGCCTCGACCTTCAAGCCGAGGATCGACTCACACACGGTGGCACGTGGGACAGCCTGTGGAAAGCCTCGTGGAAAGCCTCGTGGAAAGCCTCGAGGGAAAGCCACAGATCCGTTGATCCACGCGAAGGGAAGGGTGACACTTCTGCTACAGCTCGTGAAGAAAGCCCACTGCATGCCCCCACTCGAGACGAGGACTGAATCCCCTGGGGAGACTCCAGAAGTACCCAAGATCCACGTCAGCACTGGAGAGGAATCCTCAGGTTCCGGCACCCACACTCCACACAAGATCTTAGGCCCCGGCATCGACGGAAGAGGAATCCTGAGAGGCCCCGAGCAACTCGCATGGGACTGGCCTTTCCTGAGGCCAACAGAGCGGGTCCCTGAGGTCCCCGTTGTAAGACGAGAGCACCTGCCGCAACTCGAGAACATCCAGGAGGTGCTCCCTCCAGGCGAGATGAGGCCATTTCCGCTGAGGCGTCTCGAGGCTAATCACACCTAAATTCTGGAACTTCCAAATGGTCCTTCACACGATTGCTGCAACTCAAGAAGTTCCCCAACATAACGTCTCCACTTGAGAGGAAGCACGAGATCCCGGCCACATCCAGAGGAGCCTCATTTCCGTCTCCTAACTCGAGAGAGGGATCCTTTCCATGCGTTGTCGGGAAAGAATTCCCGGCGTTCCCGTCACATCTCAAGAGGAGGCGCTCTCCACAGGAAAGGCGAGAGGAACTCCGGGTCGTGCCACCATTCCAGAGTCAACCAGATGTCTCTGTCCATTCCAGGGAAGCCTGTTTCCCCGGCACTGCTCGACTTTCAAACCGAGGATCGACTGACACCACTGTGGCACGTGGGACATCACTGTGGGAAATCCTCGTGGGAAAGCCTGGTGCGAAAGCGTCGTGGGAAAGCGTCGTGGGAAAGCCTCGAGGGAAAGCCACAGATCCCTTGATCCTCTCGAAGGGAAGCTCAACACTGCTGCTACAGCTCGGAGGAAAGTGCACGTGCATGCCCCCACTCGAGACGAGGACTGACTCCCCTGGGAGACTCCAGAAGTACCCCAAGATACAAGTCAGCAATGGAGAGGAATCCTCAGGTTTTGGCACAGACTCCACACAAAGATCTTAGGTCCCGGCATCAACGGGAGAGGAATCCCCATAGGCCCATGAGCAACTCGCATGGGGACTGGCCTTTCGTGAGGCCACAAGAGCGGGTCCATGATGTCCCCGTCGTAAGTCGAGAGCACCGGCTGCAACTCGAGAAAATCCAGGAGGTTCTCCTCTCCTGGCGAGATGAGGCCCATTTCCGCTGAGGCGTCTCGAGGCTAATCACACCTAAACTCTGGAACTTCCAAAGGGTCCTTCACACCCTTGCTGCAACTCAAGAACTTCCCAACATGCCCGTCTCCACTCGACAGGAACCACGAGAGTCCCGCCACATCCAGAGGAGCCCGTTTCCGCCTTGCTAGAGAGGAGGGATACTTTCCCTGCGTTGTCGGGAAAGAATTCCTGGATTTCCCATGGCATCTCAAGAGGAGGCCCTCTCCACAGGAATGGCGAGAGGAACTCCAGGGTCGTGCCACCATTCCCAGAGTCCCCCAGATGTCTCAGTCCATTCCAGGGAACCTGTTTTCCCTGCACTGCCTCGACGTTCAAGCCGAGGATCGACTCACACCACGTGGCACGTGGGACAGCCCTGTGGGAAAGCCTCGTGGAAAAGCCTCGTGGAAAAGCCTCGAGGGAAAGCCATAGATCCCTTGATCCACGGGATGGGAAGCGTGACACTGCTGCTACAGCTCGGGAGGAGAGCGCACGTGCATGCCCCACTCGGACGAGGACTGACTCCCCTCGGGAGACTCCAGATGTACCCCAAGATCCATGTCAGCACTGGAGAGGAAGTCTCAGGTTCCGGCACCGACTCCACACAAGGTCTTAGACCCGGTATCGAAGGGAGAGGAATCCCGAGAGGCCCCCGAGCAACTCGCATGGGGACTGGCCTTTCCTGAGGCCACCACAGCGGGTCCCTGAGGTCCCCGTCGTAAGTCGAGAGCACCTGCCGCAACTCGAGAAAATCCAGGAGGTTCTTCCCTCCAGGCGAGATGAGGCCCATTTCCGCTGAGGCGTCTCGAGGATAATCACACCTAACCTCTGGAACTTCCACAGGGTCCTTCACACCTTTCTGCAACTCAAGAAGTTCCCCGACATACCCGACTCCACTCGAGAGGAAGCACGAGAGTCCCGCCCACATCCAGAGGAGCCCCGTTTCCGCCTCCCAGCTCGAGAGGAGGGATCCTTTCCCTGCGTGGTCGGGAAAGAATTCCGGTGTTCCCGTTGCATCTCAAGAGGAGGCGCTCTCCACAGGAAAGGCGAGAGGAACTCCTGGGTCGTGCCACCATTCCCAGAGACCCCTGGATGTCTCAGTCCATTCCAGGGAAAACTGTTTTCCCTGCACTGCGTCAACTTTTAAGCCGAGGATCGACTCACACCACGGTGGCACATGGGACAGCCCTGTGGGAAAGCATCGAGGGAAAGCCTCGGGGAAAGCCTTGAGGGAAAGCCGCAGATCCCTTGATCCAAGCGAAGGGAAGCGTGAAACTGCTGCTACAGCTCGGGAGGAAAGCGCACGGGCATGTCCCCAATAGAGACAAGGACTGAGTCCCCTGGGAGACTCCAGAAGTACCCATGAACCATGTCAGCACTGGAGATGAATCCTCAGGTTCCGGCACCGAACTCCACACTAGGTATTAGGCCCCGGCATCGACGGGAGAGGATCTCGAGAGGCCCCCGAGCAATTCGCAAGGGTACTGGCCTTTCCTGAGGCCACCAGAGCGGGTCCCTGTGGTCCACGTCGTAATACGAGAGCACCTGCCGCAACTCGAGAACATCCAGGAGGTTCTCCCCTCCAGGCGAGATGAGGCCCATTTCCGCTGAGGCGTCTCGAGGCTAATCGCATCTAACATCTGGAACTTCCAAAGTGTTCATCACACCCTTGCTGCAACTCAAGAAGTTACCCGACATACAAGTATCCACTCGAGAGAAAGCACGAGAGTCCCTCCCACATCCAGAGGAGCCCCGTTTCCACCTCCTAGCCCGAGAGGAGGGATCCTTTCCCTGCGTGGTCGGGAAAGAATTCCCGGCGTTCCCAACGCATCTCAAGAGGAGGCGCTCTCCACAGGAAAGGCGAGAGGAACTCTAGGGTCGTATTACCATTCCCAGAGTCGCCCAGATGTCTCAGTCCATTCCAGGGAAACCTGTTTTCCCTGCACTGCCTCGACTTTCAAGCCGAGGATGGACTCACACCACGGTGTCACGTGGGACAGCCCCGTGGAAAGCCTCGTGGAAAGCCTCGTGGGAAAACCTCTTGGGAAAGCCTCGAGGGAAAGACCCTGATCCCTTGATCCACCCGAATGGAAGCGTGACACTGCTGCTAGAGCTCGGAAGGAAATCGCACGTGCATGCCCCCACTCGAGTAGAGGTCTGACTGCACTGGGAGACGCCAGAAGTCCCCAAGATCCATGTCAGCACTGGAGAGGAATCCTCAGGTTCCAGCACCGAATCCACACAAGATCTTAGGCCCCGGCATCGACGGGAGAGGAATCCCGAGAGGACCCAGAGCAACTCGCATGGGGACTGGCCTTTCCTGAGGCCACCACAGCGGGTCCCTGAGGTCCCCGTCGTAAGTCGAGAGCACCTGCCGCAACTAGAGAAAATCCAGGAGGTTCTCCCCTCCAGGCGAGCTGAGTCCCATTTCCGCTGAGGCGTCTCGAGGCTAATCACACCTAACCTCTGGAACTTCAAAAGGTCCTTCACACCCTTGCTGCAACTCAAGAAGTTCCACGACATACCCGTCTCCACTCGAGAGGAAGCACGAGAGTCCCGCCCACATCCAGAGGAGCCCCGTTTCCGCCTCCTAGATCGAGGGAAGGGATCCTTTCCCTTCGTGGACGTGAAAGAATTCCCGGGTTCCCCTCGCATCTCAAGAGGAGGCGCTCTCCACAGGAAAAGCAACAGGAATTCCAGGGTCGTGCCACCATTCCCAGAGTCCCCCAGATGTCTCAGTCCATTCCAGGAAACCTGTTTTCCCTACACTGCCTCGACTTTCAACCCGAGGATCGACTCACACCACGGTGGAACGGGGTGAACCTGTGGAAAAGATAAAGCCACAGATCCTTGATCCACGCGAAGGGAAGCGTGACACTGCTGCTACACCTCGGGAGGAAAGCGCACGTGAATGCCCCAACTCGTGACAAGGACTGACTCCCCTGGGGAGACTCCAGAAGTACCCCAAGATCCATGTCAGCACTGAAGAGGAATCCTCAGGTTCTGCCACCCACTCCACACAAGATCTTAGGCCCGGGCATCGTCGGGAGAGGAATCCCGAGCCCCCCATGTAACTCGCATGGGGACTGGCCTTTCCTGAGGCCACCAGAGAGCGGGTCCCTGAGGTCCCCGGCGTAAGTCGAGAGCACCTGCTGCAACTCGAGAAAATCCAGGGAGGTTCTCCCACTCCAGGCGAGATGAGGCCCATTTCCGCTGAGGCGTCTCGATGCTATTCACACCTAAACTCTGGAACTTCCAAAGGGTCCTTCAAAACCCTTGGTCCAACTCAAGAAGTTCCGCGAGATTCCCGTCTCCACTCGAGAGGGAGCACGAGAGTCCCCTACATCCAGAGGAGCCCCGTGTCGCAACTCCTAGCTCGAGAGGAGGGATCCTTTCCCTGCGTGGTCGTGAAAGAATTCCCGGCGTTCCCGTCGCATCTCAGTGGAGGCGCTCTCCACAGGAAAGGCGAGAGGAACTCCAGGGTCATGCCACATTCCCAGAGTACCCCAGATGTCTCAGTCCATTCCAGGGAAAACTGTTTTCCCTGCACTGCCTCGACCTTCAAGCCGAGGATCGACTCACACCACGGTGGCACGTTGGACAGCCCTTGTGGAAAGCCTCGTGGGAAACCCTAAGTGGGAAAGACTCGAGGAAAGCCACAGATCGTTGATCACGCGAAGGGA
>NW_017203397.1:0-6041 GCF_001704415.2 Capra hircus | reverse complement strand
CCTAATTGACTTTTCCAGAAAATGTCAGAAGAGTGGAAAAGCAGAGCACAAAAGCGGCAGATTTTTGTTGGGGTACGTGCTTAGGAATTTGCAGAGGGGTCCCTGAAGTCTGAGCACGCCTTGCGTATGTCAGCTTCATTCCTCATGACCTTGTCACGGCGGGATTCCTCACACTGGCTCCCAGCAGGTGCCGGAACCTGAGGATTCCTCTCCAGTGCTGACATGGATCTTGGGGTACTTCTGGAGTCTCCCCAGGGGAGTCAGTCCTCGTCTCGAGTGGGGGGCACGTGCGTTTCCTCTCGAGCTGTAGCAGCAGAGTCACGATTCCCTTCGCGTGGATAAAGAGATCTGTGGCTTTACCTCGAGGCTTTCCCACGAGGCTTTCCCACGAGGCTTTCCCACAGGCTGTCCAACGTGCCACCGTGGTGTGAGTCGATCCTCGGCTTGAAGGTCGAGGCAGTGCAGGGAAAACAAGTTCCTCTGGAATGGACTGAGACATCTTGGGTCCCTTGGAATTGTGGCAAGACACTGGAGTTTCTCTCGCCTTTCCTGTTGAGAGCACCTCTTCTTGAGATGCGACGGAAAGCCGGAATTCTTTCCAGACGAAGCAGGAAAAGAATCCCTAATCTCAAGCTACGAGGTGGAATCCAGGCTCCTCTGGATGTGGGCGGACCCTCGTGCTTCCTCTGAGTGGAGACTGTATGCGGGAACTTCTTGAGTTGCAGCAAGCGTGTGAAGGACCCTTTGGAAGTTCCAGAGGTTAGGTGTGATTAGCCTCGAGACGCCTCAGCGGAAATGGACCTCATCTTGCCCGGAGGGGAGAAATCCTGGATGTTCTCGAGTTGCTGCAGGTGCTCTCGACTTAAGACGGGGACCTCAGGGACCCGCTCTGGTGGCCTCAGGAAAGGCCAGTCCCCATGCGAGTAGCTCGGGGCCACTTGGGATTCCTCTCCCTTCGATGCCGGGGCCTAAGACCTTGTGTGGAGTCAGTGCTGGAACCTGAGGATTCCTCCCCAGTGCTGACATGGATCTTAGGGTACTTCTGGAGTCTCCCCAGGGAGTCAGTCCTCCTCTCAGTGGGGCATGCACGTGCGCTTTCCTCCCGAGCTGTAGCAGCAGTGTAACCCTCCCGTCGCCTGATCATGTGATCAGTGGCTTTCCCTCGAGGCTTCCCACGAGCTTTCCCACGAGGCTTTCCCACGAGGCTTTCTCACAGGCTCTCCCACGTGCCACCGTGGTGTGAGTCGATCCTCGGCTTGAAAGTCGAGGCAGTGCAGGGAAAACAGGTTTCCCTGGAATGGACTGAGACATCTGGAGGACTCTGGTAATGGTGGCACGAACCTGGAGTTCCTCTCGCCTTTCCTGTGGAGAGCACCTCCTCTTGAGATGCGACGGGAACGCCGGAATTCTTTCCAGACCACGCAGGGAAAGGGTCCCTCCTCTCCAGCTATGAGGCGAAACGGGCTCCTCTGGATGTGGCGGGACTCTCGTGCTTCGTCTCGAGTGGAGACGGGTATATCGGGGAACTTCTTGAGTTGCAGCAAGGTGTGAAGGACCCTTTGGAAGTTCCAGAGGTTAGGTATGATTAGCCTCGAGAAGCCTCAGCGGAAATGGGCCTCATCTCGCCTGAGGGGAGAACCTCCTGGATTTTCTCGAGTTGCGGCAGGTGCTCTGGACTTAAGACGGGGACCTCAGGGACCCGCTCTGGTGGCCTCAGGAAAGGCCAGTCCCCATGCGAGTTGCTTGAGGCCTCTCGGGATTCCTCTCCCGTCGATGCCGGGCCCTAAGACCTTGTGTGGAGTCGGGGCCGGAACCTGAGGATTCCTCTCCAGTGCTGACATGGATCTTGGGGTACTTCTGAAGTCTCCCCAGGGAGTCAGTCCTCGTCTCGAGTGGGGCATGCACGTGCGCTTTCCTCCCGAGCTGTAGCAGCAGTGTCACGCTTCCCTTCGCGTGGATCAAGGGATCTGTGGCTTTCCCTCCAGGCATTCCCAGGAGGCTTTCCCACGAGGCTTTTCCCACAGGGCTATCCCACGTGCCACCTTGGTGTGAGTGGATCCTCGGCTTGAAAGTCGAGGCAGTGCAGGGAAAACAGGTTTCCCTGGAGTGGACTGAGACATCTGGGGGACTCTGGGAATGGTGGCACGACCCTGGAGTTCCTCTCGCCTTTCCTGTGGAGAGCGCCTCCTCTTGAGATGCGACGGGAACCCGGGAATTCTTTCCCGACCACGCAGGGAAAGGATCCCTCCTCTCGAGCTAGGAGACGGAAACGTGGCTCCTCTGGATGTGGGCGGGACTCTCGTGCTTCCTCTCGAGTGGCGACGGGTATGTCGGGGAACTTCTTGAATTGCAGCAAGGGTGTGAAGGACCCTTTGAAAGTTCCAAATGTTAGATGTGATTAGCCTCGAGACGCCTCAGCGGAAATGGGCCTCATCTCAAATGGAGGGGAGAACCTCCTGGATTTTCTCGAGTTGCGGCAGGTGCTCTCGATTTACGACTGGGACATCAGGGACCCGCTCTGGTGGCCTCAGGAAAGGCCAGTCCACATGCGAGTTGCTAGGGGCCTCTCGGGATTCCTCTCCCGTCAATGCCGGGGCCAAAGACCTTGTGTGGAGTCGGTGCCGGAACCTGAGGATTCCTCTCCAGTGCAGACATGGATCTTTGGGTTCTTATGTAGTCTCCCCAGGGGAGTCAGTCCTCGTCTCGAGTGGGGGCATGCACGTGCGCTTTCCTCCCGAGCTGTAGCAGCAGTGTCGTGCTTCTCTTCGCGTGGATCAAGGGATCAGGGCCTTTCCCACGACGCTTCACATAGGCTGTCCCACGTGCCACCGTGATGTGAGTCGATCCTCGGATTGAAAGTCGAGGCAGTGCAGGGAAAACAGGTTTCCCTGAAATGGACGGAGACATCTGGTTGACTCTGGGAATGGTGGCACGACGCTGGAGTTCCTCTCGCCTTTCCTGTGAAGAGCGCCTCCTCTTGAGATTCGACGGGATCGCCGGGAATTCTTTCCGACCACGCAGGGAAAGGATCCCTCCTCTCGAGCTAGGAGTCGGAAACGGGGCTCCTATGGATGTTGCCAGGACTCTCGTGCTTCCTCTCAAGTGGAGACGGGTATGTCGGGAACTTCTTGAGTTGCAGCAAGGGTGTGAAGGACCCGTTGGAAGTTCCAGATGTTAGATGTGATTAGCCTCGAGACGCCTCTGCGGAAATGGGCCTCATCTCGCCTGGAGGCGAGAACCTCCTGGATTTTCTCGAGTTGCGGCAGGTGCTCTCGACTTACGACTGGGACCTCAGGGACCCGCTCTGGTGGCCTCAGGAAAGGCCATTCCCCATGCGAGTTGTCCGGGGCCTCTCGGGATTCCTCTCCCGTCGATGCCGGGGCCTAAGTCCTTGTGTGGAGTCAGTGCCGGAACGTGAGGATTCCTCTCCAGTGCTGACATGGATCTTGGGTACTTCTGGAGTCTCCCCAGTGGAGTCAGTCCTCGTCTCGAAGGGAGGCATGCACGTGCGCTTTCCTCCCAGCTTTTGCAGCAGTGTCACGCTTCCCTTTGCTTGGATCAAGGGATCTGTGGCTTTTCCTCGAGGATTTCCCCAGGGCTTTCCCACAGGGCTGTCCCACGTGCCACCGCGGTTTGAGTCGATCCTCGGCTTGAAAGTCGAGGGAGTGCAGGGAAACAGGTTTCCCTGGAATGGACTGAGACATCTGGGGGACTCTGGGAATGGTGGCACGACCCTGGAGTCCCTCTCGCCTTTCCTGTGAAGAGCGCCTCCCCTTGAGATGCGACGGGAATGACGGGAATTCTTTCCGAGCACGAAGGGAAAGGATCCCTCCTCTCGAGCTAGGAGGCGGAAATGGGGCTCCTCTGGATGTGGGCGGGACTCTCGTGCTTCCTTTCGAGTGGAGACAGGTATGTCCGGGAACTTCTTGAGTTGCAGCAAGGGTGTGAAGAACACTTTGGAAGTTCCAGAGGTTAGGTGTGATTAGCTTGGAGACGCCTCAGCGGAAATGGGCCTCATCTCGCCTGGAGGGAGAACCTCCTGGATTTTCTCGAGTTGCGGCAGGTGCTATCGACTTACGTCGGGGACCTCAGGGACCCGCTCTGGTGGCCTCAGGAAAGGCCAGTCCCCTTGCGAGTTGCTCGGGGGCCTCTCGGGATTCCTCTCCCATCGATGCCGGGGCCTAAGACCTTGTGTGGAGTCGGTGCCGGAAACTGAGGATTCCTCTCCAGTGCTGAAATGGATCATGGGTACTTCTGGAGTCTCCCCAAGGCAGTCAGTCCTCGTCTCGTGTGGGGCATGCACGTGCGCTTTCCTCCCGAGCTGTAGCAGGAGTGTCATATTTCCCGTCGAGTCGATCAAGGGATCAGTGGCTTTCCCTCGAGGCTTTCCCACAGGCTTTCCCACAGGGCTGTCCCACGTGCCACCGTGGTGTGAGTCGATCCTCAGCTTGAAAGTCGAGGCAGTGCAGGGAAAACAGGTTTCCCTGGAATGGACTGAGACATCTGGGGACTCTGGGAATGGTGGCACGAACCTGGAGTTCCTCTCGCCTTTCCTGTGGAGAGCGCCTCCTCTTGAGATGCGACGGGAACGCCGGGAATTCTTACCCGACCACGCAGGGAAAGGATCCCTCGTCTCAAGCCAGGAGGCGGAAACGG
Source organism: Capra hircus (assembly GCF_001704415.2). NCBI lineage: Eukaryota > Metazoa > Chordata > Mammalia > Artiodactyla > Bovidae > Capra > Capra hircus. Next base: position 1,385 of record NW_017203397.1, on the reverse strand, counting down.
GGCTCCTCTGGATGTGGCGGGACTCTAGTGCTTCTTCTTGTGTGGAGACTGGTATATCGGGAACTTCTTGAATTGCAGCAAGGGGTGTGAAGAACCCTGTGGAAGTTCCAGAGGTTAGGTGTGATTAGCCTGGAGACGCCTCAGCGGAAATGGGCCTCAACTCGCCGGGAGGGGAGAACCTCCTGGATTTTCTCGAGTTGCAGCAGGTGCTCTAGTCTTACGACGGGGACCTCAGGGACTCGCTCTGGTGCCTCAGGAAAGGTCATTCCCCATGCGAGTTGCTCGGGGGCCTCTCGGGATTCCTCTCCGTCGATGCCGGGCCTAAGACCTTGTGTGAGAGTGGTGCTGGAACCTGAGGATTCCTCTCCAGTGCTGACATGGATCTTGGGGTACTTCTGGAGTCTCCCCAGTGGAGTCAGCCCTCGTCTCGAGTGGGGGAATGCACGTGCGCTTTCCTCCCGAGCTGTAGCAGCAGTGTCGCGCTTCCATTCGCGAGGATCAAGGGAACTGTCGCTTTCCCTCGAGGCTTTCCCAGGAGGCTTTCCCACAAGGCTGTCCCACGTGCCACCGTGGTGTGAGTCGATCCTGGGCTTGAAAGTCGAGGCAGTGCAGGGAAAACAGGTTTCCCTGGAATGGACTGAGACATCTGGGGGACTTTGGGAATGGTGGCACGACCCTCGAGTTCCTCTCGCCTTTCCTGTAGAGAGTTCCTCCTCTTGAGATGCCACGGAAACGCGGGAAATCTTTCCCGAGCACGCATGGAAAGGATCCCTCCTCTCGAGCTAGGAGCAGAAACGGGGCTCCTCTGGATGTAGGCGGGACTCTCGTGCTTCGTCTCGAGTGGAGACGGGGTATGTCGGGGAACTTCTTGAGTTGCAGCAAGGGTGTGAAAGACCCGTTGGAAGTTCCAGAGGTTAGTGTGATTAGCCTCGAGACGCCTCTGCGCGAAATGGCCCTCATCTCGCCTGGAGTAGAGAACCCCCTGGATTTTTCTCGAGTTGAGGCAGGTGCTCTCGACATACGACGGGGACCTCAGGGACCCGCTCTGGTGGCCTCAGGAAAGGCCAGTCCCCATGCGAGTTCCTCGGGGGCCTCATGGGGACCTCTCGGGTTTCCTCTCCCGTCGATGCTGGGGCCTAAAACCTTGTGTGGAGTCAGTGCCGGAACCTGAGGATTCCTCTCCAGTGCTGACATGGATCTTGGGTACTTCTGGAGTAGTCCTTAGTCAGGTCTCGGGGGCATGCACATGTGCTTTCCTCCCCAGCTGTAGCAGCAGTGTCACGCTTCCCTTCGAGGATCAAGGGATCGGTGGCTTTCCCTCGAGCTTTCCACGAGGCTTTCCCAAGAGGGTTTCCCACAGGGCTGTCCCACGTGTCACCGTGAGT